>NC_079197.1:90690538-90833038 GCF_029499605.1 Hyla sarda
TGATAACATGGATTTATATGTAACAGTAGTAAGATTTCAGGACTACAGTCCTCATGTTAGGACAAAACATGTCAGGTATATTAGGATTTGCTAATTATTATTTCTACAAAGTAGATGAAGGCTACTTTTGATCCACACAGGCACTTCCATTGATTGTATAGGGCTGGGATTTTATTTTAGCAATTTTCACAGATGCCCAAATCCCAGAATACAGTGACATTGATCTAAGCCAGTGTTTCCCAACTAGTGTGCGACCAACTGTTGCAAAACTACAACTCCCATCATGCCCAGACAGCCAAAAGCTGTCTGGGCATGCTGGGAGTTGTAGTTTTGCAACAGCTGGAGGCACCCTGGATGGGAAACACTGATCTAAGCATTAGGAGAGAATTCACTGCTATTCCCAGTCTCCTCATTGCTCACACCACTGCCCATCCCCCTGCACACACATACCAGACACCAAAAAGTCCCAACCCCCCACCCAACTCTGTGCTTGTTCTCCTCCTAATCTTTACAGCAAACAATCCTCAGTCTCTCTACTCACCTGCCGCATTCCTGGAGATCCGCGGTGCTGCAGTGTGAAGCAGGGGAGGCTGCAGGAATCCTTCTGTTCTCCCACTATGTCATGGAGTCGGAGGCTGCAATACGCCAGGGGCTTGGAGGAGACATGCGTGCCTACGCGGTGCATGTACACTACCATCAGCACGTAATAGTTTTTTAAAGGGCCAGCAGCATTAAAGATAACTAGGGGAAAACAAGTGTAAGCAGCAGTAGGGCCATGCTCTAGAGCCATGTCCAAGGCCCGACCTGCTGCTGCATAATGTTTAGTGGCAGGGGGAGCTGAGATCCGGGGCATCGGGCCTTACCTTCGGGGCCTGTGCCTCGGATCTTTTAGCGTAGTGACGCCCCTGCTCTATGCCCAGCCGGTCAGTCCGCCCCTGGCCCCGATACTAGTATCGGGACAGCCCTATTTATTTTAAATTGGGGGGGGTCACAAGAGGGGGGGGCACAGCCTGATCTAGGGGGGGCCATGGCCCCCTCTGCCCCCCCCCCTAGCGACGCCACTGCCTCTCGCGAGAACCTTAGTTCTGAAGTAAAGTAGAAAAATACATAAAAACATTAGTAAATATAGTAAATATAGGACATACATAAAGAGTGAAGCAACGTTACAAAAATACATTAAACAAGCAATTCTCATTAATTCCATTAGGGGCTAGCATTTCTAGCCTCTGGATCCAATATACTTCTCGTCTCAATTAGTTTTTCTTTATTAACCCTTCCTGTCCTACATTCTCTATTTCTTCAAGTACCATCCACCTTTAATCACAGACCTGATAGTTATATTAAAAAAAGTGTCTGGCTAAACTAGTCTTACCAAATGTATCTTTCTTCTCTTCATCTTTTTCTTTGTTTCCACCTTCTTCTAATTTCCAATTGAACTTTTATGCTCATTTAGTCAAATTTTCACTGTCCTAGATGTTTGTCCCACATAAAACATTCCACAAGGATCGCTTATTAAATAGATACAATTGTTACGCCGAGCGCTCCGGGTCCCTGCTCCTCCCCGGAGCGCTCGCGGCGTTCTCCTCTCTGCAGCGCCCCGGTCGCAGTTGACCACCATGCTACAGCAACTTCAGTCACAGCTACAGCAGCAACCATCTCCTCCACCGGCTCCTGCACCTCCTCCGCAGCGAGCGGCCGCTTCTAACCTCCGCTTGTCCCTGCCGGACAAATTTGATGGGGACTAGACTCTGCCGTGGTTTCCTGTCACAATGTTCCCTACATTTGGAGATGTTGTCTCACCAATTTCCTACAGAACGGTCGAAGGTGGCTTTCATGGTTAGTCTCCTGTCTGGGAAGGCCCTGTCATGGGCCACACCGCTCTGGGACCGCGATGATCCTGTCACTGCCACTGTACAGTCCTTCTTCACTGAGGTTCGCAGTGTCTTCGAGGAACCAGCCCGAGCTTCTTCTGCCGAAACTGCCTTGCTGAACCTGGTTCAGGGAAATTCTTCTGTAGGCGAATACGCCATCCAATTTCGTACCCTCGCCTCTGAATTATCTTGGAACAACGAGGCTCTCTGCGCGACCTTTAAAAAAGGCCTATCCAGTAACATTAAGATGTGCTGGCCGCACGAGAAATTCCTGCCAACCTGCTTGAACTTATCCATTTGGCCACCCGCATTGACATGCGTTTTTCTAAAAGACACCAGGAGCTCCGCCAGGAAAAAGACCTTGATCTCTGGGCACCTCTCTCACAGTATCCTTTGCAATCTACCCCTGTGCCTCCTGCCGAGGAGGCTATGCAAGTGGATCGGTCTCGCCTGACCCATGAAGAGAGGACTCGCCGTAGGGATAAAAATTTATGTCTGTACTGCGCTAGTACCGAACATTTCTTGGTGGATTGCCCTATTCGTCCTCCACGTCTGGGAAACGCACGCACGCACCCAGCTCACGTGGGTGTGGCGTCTCTTGGTACGAAGTCTGCTTCTCCATGTCTCACTGTGCCCGTGCGGATTTCTCCTTCTGCCAACTCCTCCTTCTCAGCCGTGGCCGTCTTGGACTCTGGTTCTTCTGGAAATTTTATTCTGGCCTCTTTGCTTGATAGGTTCTGCATCCCGGTGACCCTTCTCGTCAAACCGCTCTACATTTCTTCGGTCAACGGAGTGAAGTTGCACTGCACTGTGCGTTACCGCACAGAGCCCTTGCTTATGAGCATTGGACTGCATCACGAGAAAATTGAATTTTTGGTCCTGCCCAACTGCACCTCCGAAGTTCTCCTCAGTCTGCCATGGCTCCAGCATCATTCTCCCACCCTTGACTGGAACACGGGGGAGATCAAGAATTGGGGTCCTGCTTGCCACAAGAAATGCCTCACGTCTACTCCCAGTCCCGTCTGTCGGGCCTCAATGTCTCCTCCCGTGCCTGGTCTCCCCAAGGCCTATCAGGACTGTGCTGTGCCTCCTGGTAACACTCTGCCCCGTGCCAAGCTTCACCCTCTGCCCCCCCTCCCCATTCCCACTTCTTCTGGATTACCGGCCGCTGATGTAGCTACTCAAGACTTCTTTTTGTTCCAGAAGGAAACTCAAGAGGCGTCCCCTATGTTCTCTTCTCATTTGAAGGGACAAGGAGACAAAAAGAGGGGGAGACCTAAGGGGGGGGTACTGTTACGCCGAGCGCTCCGGGTCCCTGCTCCTCCATTTATCACCATTTACTTTCCCTGTTTCTCAATGGGTTTGTCGGAACATACATTTTTTCAAATTTGTCCATGAAAATATTAGCCAAACTAGGGGCTACAGGGAGACCTCCATTGAAACTCCTTGTTTCTGCAAAAAAAATTCATCACCAAACATAAAATAGTTCTTAGTCAGTATCAGTTCCAACAACCCCATTGGGAAGCCTATTTTAGTATTAGTAAGAGTGTTATGCCTATTTAGATGGGAACAACTAAGTAGGGATAACACTTTTACTAATACTAAAATAGGCTTCCTAATGGGGTTGTTGAAACTCATACTGACTAAGAACTATTTTAGGTTCGGTGATTATTTTTATTTTTTTTTTATTGCAGAAACAAGGAGTTTCAATGGGGTCTCCTGTAGCCCCTAGTTTGGCTAATATTTTTGTTACCAAATTTGAAAAAATGTATGTTCCAACACACCCATTGGAAAACAAGGTAAGGAAATGGTTAAGGTATGTGGACGACGTATTCATCCTATCGACAGGCACCCGTCAGGAGTTGGAGTTGGAATAATATGTAAAATATCTACAATAATGTCATCCCCTTATTGAATTTACTTGTGAGGCAAGTGCGACCTGTATACACTATCTTGATGTGGAGGTAAAAAATGTGTATTACAAACTAGAAACTATGTTATGTGTAAAAGAGAGCAATAGAAACAATTTATTGCACAAAGAAAGCGCACATGTCCCACAGGTATTCAAGGGAATACCAAAAGGACAAATGGTGAGAGCTACAAGGATCTGTACTTCTGAAGAAGAGTATCAGAAAAATTTAAATATTATGATAGAGGAATTTGTACAGAGAGGTTATGAAAGATCTGAACTTGAAGAGGTTAGCACAGCAAGTGGATGTTATACCTAGAGAACAGTTAAGAAAAAGGAAGGATAAAAACGTGAAATGAGAGGAAAGTGAGAGATTTATGTTTTTATCAACCTATGATGGACATGCAAAATTAACAAAAAAAAGTGATCAATAAATATTAGGAACTATTAAAGGCAGATGAGAAATATGGGACACTATTTAAAGAACGTCCTAGGTTTATATACAAAAAGGCAAATCAATAGCATATAATTTAATAAGATCTGATTTACGAAAGAAAAAAGAATCTAAACAGATATTTTTGAAGGCTAAGAATAGTGGTACATTCCCCTGTAGATCTTGTCAAAATTGCAATGGGATTATAAAGGGTGATACAGTGAAACATTCCATCAAAGGTGCACGTATTCCAATTAAAAGGTTTTTTTACATGAGTAACTAAAAATGATATTTATTTAATAAAATGTCCTTGTGGAATATCTTATGTGGGCCAAACATCTAGAACTGTGAAAATTAGACAAAATGAGCATAAAAGTTCAATCAGAAATTATAAGGTTGCTTTCACACTATGAGCATTCATCTGTTATTAAACTGTTCTGTGTGAAAACGGATGTATAATAACGGATGAAATAACGGGTGCTAACGGATTAATAAATATTCATCCATTAAGATCCATTATAACATCCCTCATGTATGGCCGTAGACTCTCACAGCCGGGACTACTACTCCCATTATGGAACAGACTTCTTTCCATGATGGGAGTAGTAATTCCCTGGCTGCGGGAGTCTGCAAACAGCTGGGGAGGCTACATTAGTGTTTGTACTACAACCCCCATCATGGAACAGAGTCTGTTCCATGATGGGGGTTGTAGTACAGGGGCTGAGGGATTGATTGCACTGGGTTTCACTTCTGAGACCCAATGCGATCAGAAGTTTTTAAGGAGGGGAGCGGCCGGCATGCTCCGCAACCCTGCGATGTATAGTTTTAGGTTTCATTTTTAAATCCCCCGCGGGGAGCCCTGAATGGCCGGTACCAAGGAGCCATTCAGGGCTCCCAGCGGGAGATTTAAAAATGAACATTGTGAGTAGCAGGGGGGCACATCTATATAAAAAGCGCTTTGGGGGGGGCAAGATATATAGCGATGCGGGGGGGGGCAGACATATAGCCTACTTATCTAGCCCCCCAGCGCATTTATAATATTCCCCCTGCAGCACATTTATACCCCCCGCCGGCGCATTTATAAATATACACACCCCAACGGCGCATTTTGAAATATATACCCCCCGCTGGCGCATTAATAAATATATACCCCCCGCCAATGCATTAATAAATATGTACCCCCCGCAGTGCATGTATAATGTGCCCTCGCAGCGCAGCCATCTATATACTTAAGTCACTGCAGCGCTATATGTGAAAAGCCTTCTAGCAGCAGCATCATACTTTTCATTCATAGCGCATCGCTGGCATATGTATATAGAAGCACTGTGGGGGGCAGATAACGCGATATGTCTGCCCCAAGTGCATCTATATACATATACCCCTGCAGTGCTATGAATGAAAAGTATTTCTATTAGCAGCGCATAGTGCCAGCAGCCGATTATAAACCAGGTGCAAATGGATGACATTAAGGCTCATCCGTTTGCCATAGACTTCAATGTTAAAAATAACGGCCGTTAATTTTCCCGTTTCTTGTGACGGGCAAAAAATTTGTGCATGTCCCGTTATTTCTCCCGTCACAACTAATGGCCATTATTCATGATGGGCTAAAGCGGTTCATAACGGGTAGTAAAAAAATACCATAGACTTGAATGGGATTGTTTAACGGCCATTTAACATAGGTTTTCTGATGGACGTTTGTAACGGATGAATTTTCATAGTGTGAAAGCAGCCTGAGAAGAAGGTGGAAACAAAGAAAAAAGATGAAGAGAAGAAAGATACATTTGGTAAGACTAGTTTAGCGAGACACTTTTTTTAATATAAACATCAGGTCTGTGATTTAAAGGGGTTATCCAGGAAAAAAAACTTATTTTTTTATATATATATCAACTGGCTCCGGAAAGTTAAACAGATTTGTAAATTACTTCTATTAAAAAATCTTCATCCTTTAAGTACTTATGGGCTTCTGAAATTGAGTTGTTCTTTTCTGTCTAAGTGCTCTCTGATGACACCTATTTCGGGTACCGCCCAGTTTAGAAGCAAATCCTCATTGCAAACCTCTTCTACTCTGTGCAGTTCCCAAGACAAGCAGAGATGTCAGCAGAGAGCACTGTTGCCAGACAGAAAACAACAACTCAACTTCAGCAGCTGATAATTATTGACAGGATTAAGATTTTTTTAATAGAAGTAGAGCCAGTTCATATAAATCAAAAAGTTTTTTTTTTTTCCTTGAATACCCCTTTAAGGTGGATGGTACTTGAAGAAATAGAGAATGTAGGACAGGAAGGGTTAAGGAAGAAGAACTTACTGAGACAAGAAGCATATTGGATCCAGAGGCTAGGAATGCTAGCCCCTAATAGAATTAATGAGAATTGCTTGTTTAACGTATTTTTGTAATGTTGCTTTACTCTTTATGTACATACTATATTTACTAATGTTTTTATGTATTTTTCTACTTTACTTCAGAACTAATGTTCTCGCGAGAGGTGCAATATGTTTAAACATGGGGGTGGGTGTCATATGATAGGCTTGAGAAAGGGAGAGTTCATCTACTGAAACGTTGCCTGGTTGATGGTCGGCGCTCAGATACACTGAGCGGCAAGACTTCCATCCCACTGGAGATGCTACTGATCACGGCCTGAACAGGAGACCTTAGTGGAGGCAGATCAATTCGACTGGTGCCTGATCAATTTTCTACTATGTCACTGGGAGATTATCCTTTTTGTCCCTGTATACCTGTTTGTATTACAGTTGAAGACATTTTTGGATAAAGATTTGGATATTGGCAATCCCCGTTTGTTGTGCTTTCATTATTAAATACAATTAATGTTCTGTATGTCATATTATATATTTTCTAGCAGAGCATTGTAGATAGTATTGGTAACTAGTAGTTACAGTATTAATAATTTCTCTATATACATAAATGCATGATCATACAGTATTATAGTATTAGTTATGCATGTACAATCTATCTGTTTCATTATACGGAGTCTAATTAGAATTTAATAATCTTTAGGTATTATAAAGTATCTTTAGGGTCTATTCACACGTACAGGATCCTGCGCAGATTTGATATGCAGGATTTGTAATTGCAGATTGGAAGCTGTGATCAGTCTCGTAGTTTACATTGAAATCTGCTCAGAAAATCCTGTGCATCATATCCTGCACATCAAATATGCGCAGGATCCTGTACGTGTGAATGTCCCCTTAGGGTACCTCCACACATGCATATTTTCTGCTGCAGATTTGCTGTAGCAGATTTTGCTACCCATTGACTTCAAAATACACATGTATTAACGTACCCTTACAAGGTATTTGCTGCCGCTTGAAGTGCTAGATATGACCATTTCTGTTTTCCAGGATTTATAATGCATACATCATTAACATATAACTATTGTTTTCAGTCTCCAAGGCAACAAAGCTCAGGTTCCCTCTTTTATGTAATATTTTACCACAAATAACCTGAACCATTTCTATCTGTAATTTTGTATTTTGCTTAATTAGCCCAGATTTGTTTCAGAATTTTTTTTATACTCTGTGTTATTATACCTAGCTTTCCATTTCTATTTACTTTAGAGCAAGAAATAAAGAATAACCTTTCATGATGTTGTGGATATTACACATGGTATCTTTAACCCCTTCATGACCCAGCCCATTTTCACCTTCATGACCTGGGCATTTTTTGAAAATCTGACCACTGTCACTTTAAACATTAATAACTTTGGAATGCTTTTACTTATCATTGTGATTCCGAGATTGTTTTTTCGTGACATATTCTACTTTATGTTATTGGTAAAATTTCACTGATATTTGCATCCTTTCTTGGTAAAAAATCTAAAAATTTCATGAAAATTTTAAAAATTTAGCATTTTTCTAACTTTGAAAGTCTCTGCTTGAAAGGAAAATGGATATTCCAAATAAATTACATATTGATTCACATATACAATATGTCTACTTTGTGTTTGCATAAAAAATTGACAAGTTTTTACTTTTGAAAGACACCAGAGGGCTTCAAAGTTCCGCAGCAATTTTCCAATTTTTCTCAAGATTTTCAAAATCGTAATTTTTCAGGGCCCAGTTCAGGTTGGAAGTGGATTTTAAGGGTCTTCATATTAGAAATACCCCATAAATGATCCCATTATAAAAACTGCACCCCCCAAAGTATTCAAAATGACATTCAGTAAGTGTTTTAACCCTTTAGGTGTTTCACAGGAATAGCAGTGAAGGAGAAAATTCTAAATCTTCATTTTTTACACTCGCATTTTCTTGTAGACCCAAGGGGTAAAAGGAGAGAAATCACCCTAAAATTTGTAACCCAATTTCTCTCGAGTAAGGAAATACCTCATATGCGTATGTAAAGTGTTCGGCGGGCGCAGTAGAGGGCTCAGGAGGGAAGGAGCGACAATGGGATTTTGGAGAGTGAGTTTTTCTGAAAGGGTTTTTGGGGGGCATGTCCCATTTAGGAAGCCCCTATGGTGCCAGAACAGTGGACCCCCCCACATGTGACCCCATTTTGGAAACTATACCCCTCATGGAATTTAATAAGGGGTGCAGTGAGCATTTACACCCCACTGGCGTTTGACAGATATTTGAAACAGTGGACTGTGCAAATCAAAAATTGTATTTTTCATTTTCACAGACCACTGTTCCAAAAATCTGTCAGACACCAGTGGGGTGTAAATGCTCACTGCACCCCTTATTACATTCCGTGAGGGGTGTAGTTTCCAAAATGGGGTCACATATGGATATTTATTGTTTTGCGTTTATCAGAACTGCTGTAACAATCAGCCACCCCTGTGCAAATCGCCTCAAATGTACATGGTGCACTCTCCCTTCTGAGCCTTGTTGTGCGCCCCCAGAGCACTTTGCGCCCACATATGGGGTATCTCCGTACTCAGGAGAAATTGCGTTACAAATTTAGAGGGTCTTTTTTCCCTTTTACCTCTTGTGAAAATGAAAAGTATAAGGCAACACCAGCATGTCAGTGTAAAAAATGTATTTTTTTACACTAACATGCTGGTGTAGACCCCAACTTCACCTTTTCATAAGGGGTTAAAGAAGAAAAAGCCCCCCAAAATTTGTAAGCCAATTTCTCCCGAGTACGGCGATACCCCATATGTGTCCCAAAACTGTTGCCCTGAAATACGACAGGGCTCCAAAGTGAGAGAGCGCCATGCGCATTTGAGGCCTGAATTAGGGATTTGCATAGGGGTGGACATAGGGGTATTCTATGCCAATGATTCCCAAACAGGGTGCCTCCAGCTGTTGCAAAACTCCCAGCATACCTGGACAGTCAATGGCTGTCCGGCAATACTGGGAGTTATTATTTTGCAACAGCTGGAGGCTCCGTTTTGGAAACAGTAGCGTACCAGATGTTTTTCATTTTTTTGGGGAGGGGGGGCTGTGTAGGGATATGTGTATATGTAGTGTTTTTTACTTTTTATTTTAGGTTAGTGTAAGTGTAGTGTAGTGTTTTTAGGGTACAGTCACATGGGCAAAGGTTCACAGCAAGTTTGCCGCTGGAAGTTTGAGCTGCAGCGCAAAATTTGCGCCATCTCAAACTTGCAACACTCACTGTAAACCTCCGCCCATGTGAGTGTACCCTGTACATTCACATTGGGGGGAGGGGGCAAACATCCAGCTGTTGCAAACTCCGAGCATGCCCTTTGGCTGTCCGTGCATGCTGGGAGTTGTAGTTTTGCAACAGCTGGAGGAACACCGGTTTGGAAACACTAAGTTAAGTAATAAACTTTCAAGTGTTTTGCAACCAAACTTAGTGTTTCCAAACCAGTGTGCCTCCAGCTGTTGCAAAACTACAACTCCCAGCATGCATGGTCTGTCAGTGCATGCTGCGAGTTATAGTTTTGCAACAATTGCAACAGCTGGAGGCACTGAGGTAGGAAACGGACAATGTTTCCCAACTAGTGTGCCTCCAGTTGTTGCAAAACTACAACTCCCAGCATGCCCAGACTGCCCAGGCATGCTGGAAGTTGTAGTTCGGCAATATCTGAAGGATCAGATGTTGCCGAACTACAACTTCCAGCATGCTTGGGCAGTCTGGGCATGCTGGGAGTTGTAGTTTTGCAACATCTGGAGGTCCACAGTTTGGAGACCACTGTATAATGGTCTCCAATCTGTGCTCTTCCAGATGTTAGAGAACTACAACTCCCAGCATGCCTGGACAGACTGAGCATGCTGAGATTTGTATTTTTGCAACATCTGGAAGAGCACAGATTGGAGACCATTATGCAGTGGTCTCCAAACTGTGGGCCTCCAGATGTTGCAAAACTACAACTCCCAGCATGCCCAGAAAGCCAAAGGCTGTCTGGGCATGCTGGGAGTTGCAGTTTTGAAACTCTCAGAAGCAGCAGTGAGATCGCTTTACGGCGATCCCACTGCTGCCAATGAAGATGCCGCACTGCTGCTGCAAACTCACCTCCGGGACGCAGCGCAGCCGGGACCGCATGGAGGACGCCGGGACCGCTCGGGACACCGCTCGGACGGGTAAGTGACGCCGGGGGACGGGTCAGGGACACTTAGCAGAGCGGTGTGTGTCCCGATCCCCGTGATCGGGACTCACACACCGCGCTGCTAAGTATTCTGATAGCGAAACGCTGCTATCAGCTGGTCAGATTTGACCAGCTGATAGCAGCGATCGCTGGGGGGGGGGGTGGGGGATGAAACCCCCCGTGGTCGCACGGTAAGATGGCTGGCTATCAGTGATAGCCACCATCTTTCCGGGCGCTGCGGGATGCCGCGAGTAGCGGCAGTAATGTTCATGACGTACCTGTATGTCATGGGTCGGGAACACCTTGCCACCCATGACATACAGGTATGTCATAGGTCGGGAAGGGGTTAAAAATAAATTAAGGAACCTTTCTAGACCAAACGATTCCCATTTTTAAAATGTTATCATGTGACTCGTGTGTTAAGCATCAACTTCTGCCATGTCATCATCTCCTGCTTTTGATTTGACTGTAGCTTCTACCAGCTAAGTGTTTTATTTTTTTGCCAATATTAGTTGTTTTCTCACTGCTGGTTGGCTTGAGTCTTCCAAAGCTTATTTAAGACACCATTTTATTCTGGGCATCTGGTGGTGATATTAGGTTTGCCATTCAGTGGCTTTGAGACCTCTGTTCTGTCTAGAAGGTCTTTTCAGTAACTAGTTTATCTCTTGGTCCGTTGCTAGCTTGCATTGGCCTCTGCATTTGCTGTGTGAGTGTTCTCTGTATGTTTGAGTTGGCCGGCATGTGGGGCCCTTGCCTTGTGGGGGTTTGCATAAATACTTTAGTCATTTATAATCATCCAAAGTTAATAGTCTCATGTCTGCTACAACCACTATAAGCCTAGGTTCACACTACAGAATTTCCGCCTGCAATTCTGCTTTGAAATGCTGACTAAAATGCTGTTAAATGTATAGTACAGTGAATGGGTTTCCATTCATAAATTCAAACTTCGGAATTTGTGAAGCGGAATTTGTGAAGGGAAAATCCACTTGAAAATTTCTGCCAAAAATCTGTCAGACACCTGTGGGACATAGATGCTCACTCTACCCCTTATTACATTACATGAGGGGTGTAGTTTCCAAAATGGGATCACATGTGGGGGGGGGGGGTCCATTGTTCTGGCACTATGGGGGCTTTATAAACACACATGGCCTTCAATTCCGGACAAATTTTCCAATGGCGCTCCTTCTCTTCTAAACATTGTAGTGTGCCAGCAGAGCACTTTACATCCGCATATGGGGTATGTTCTTACTCAGAAGAAATGGGGTTACAATTTTTTTTTTCCTGAAAAATTTAGGGTGACACCAGCATTTTAGTGAAAAAACATTTTTTTTTTTTTCATTTTACTATCCAACTTTAATGAAAATTCTTCAAACAATTGTTAAGGCTCACTTGTTACGTTCCGTGAGGGTTGTAGTTTCCAAAATGGGGCCACACGTGTATATTTATTTTTTTGCGTTTATGTCAGAACCATTGTAAAATCAGCCACCCCTGTGTAAATCACCAATTTAGGCCTCAAATGTACATAGTTCACTCTCACTCCTGACTCCTTTACCGCTTGTGAAAATAAAAAGTATGGGGCAACACCAGCATGTTAGTGTAATTATTTTTTTTTTTTACACCAACCAAGTTGTTCCCAACTTTTTCTTTTCATAAGGGGTAAAAGGAGAAAAAGCCCCCCAAAATTTGTAGTGCAATTTCTCCCGAGTACAGAAATAGCCCATATGTGGCCCTAAACTGTTTCCTTGAAATACGACAGGGCTCCGAAGTGCGCCATGCGCATTTGAGAACTCTATTAGAGATTGCATAGGGGTGGATGTAGGGGTATTCTACACCAGTGATTCCCAAACAGGGTGCCTCCAGCTGTTGCTAAACTCCCAGCATGCCTGGACAGTCAGTGGCTGTCCAGAAATGCTTGGAGTTGTTGTTTTGCAACAGCTGGAGGCTACGTTTTGGAAACACTGCTGTACAATACGTTTTTAATTTTTATTGGAGAGGACAGTGTAAGGGGGTGTACATGTTGTGTTTCACCCGTTATTATGTGTTAGTGTAGTGTAGTGTTTTAGGGTACATTCACACAGGCGGAGATTTACAGTGAGTTTCCCACTAGGAGTCTGCGCTGCAGTGAAAAATTTGAAGCTTGAAGCAGGAAACTCACTGTAAACCCGCCTGTGGGAATGTACCCTGTACATTCACATGGGGGGGGGGGGGCAAACCTCCAGCTGTTACAAAACAACAAAACTGGTCTCTAACTGTAGCCCTCCAGATGTTGCTAGGCAACTCACCGGCTTCCATAGATTCCAAGGAGCCGCATCGCTGTCCTCTTCTGCCGCTGGTCCTCGTCGCGTTCCCTGTTCTGCCCGGCCTACTGTGGGTGGGCAGAACAGGTGAACCGAATGTTAACCCCCCCGCCCCCCCCCCCGATCTGCTATTGGTCATCTCTTCTGAATGACCAATAGCAGGGATAGGAGGGGTGGCACCCCTGCCACCTCACTCCTATCCCTTAAGGGGGATCGTGGGTGTCTTGGACAACCCAGATGTCCCTTATTTTCAGAGACTCATATGACCCGGAATCACCGCAAATCGCCGGTGTGAATTCACTGGCGATTTGCGGCGATCACCGACATGGGGGGTCCCAGGATCCCCCTGGGCATTTGCTCTGGGTAACTGCTGATAGATATCAGCAGTTACCCCGGTTCGGTCCCCTCCCGGCACGCGGCGGGGACCGAAATTCCCACGGAAGTATGCATACTTTCTTGGTCCTTAAGTACCAGGGAGCTTGGACGTACGGGTACATCCGTGGTCCTTAAGGGGTTAATCATATTAAAAAAATGCCTTTTCTTTTATATTGACATTGATCCTTTGATACTGATATGGACTTATAGTCTTCACTTTTTTGCAAGCAATACTTATGTGACCAATAATTAAAAGTTACATTTTAGTGTTTTTATCTGTGAAATTTGGCTTTGGTTATGCTAAATGGTGGGATTGCTTTGCAGAGATTGCTTTGATAATAACTCATAGCGACCAGTTAGTATTGTTACATATTACTTTTGGTACATAAGTTCTACAATCCGTTTCTATCTAGGCTTCTCAACATTTTTTTTATTTTTTTACTGTGGTCTCACAAACCAGTACATGGTGTTGCTTGGGTCTCTTCAGAGGGTGAAGTCCATACTTAAAGTACTGTAAATTTTTCTTCTGTTTACTGAACCTAGTATAAAACTGCAAAACTACATTTTGCATACAGGTATTACTCAATAAATGACTTTTCTGAGTGGGTGAGTTTCCTAATACACAAATATATTTTCAATGTAGGCCGATATGTGGACCAATTTTTACTATCTCCCCCCCCCCCCTTCTTTCTTCCTCCTTCATTTAGATAAAAGGTTACACCCCTATTTATATCTGTCAATTACAAATGATCGAATCTGTCTCTGGACCTATGTACAGTTGTGCTTAAATGGGCACTGTCATGAAATAAAAAAAATTGATATGTTGTAGTACTTAAGTACTACAACATATCTCTAATATACTTTAATTTAAAAAAGTGATTTTAAAACAGTTTAAAATCACTTTTAAATTCGGCCACTAGGGGTCGACCTCCTAGTGGCCGAATGCATTCGGCAGTGGTGTCACTAATGAATTTCGACTCATTGAAGCCTGGCAATGAGTCGGAATTCACTCACTGCGGTGCTCGCTCCCACCTGTCAATCAAACAGGCGGGAGCGAGCGCTGAGAACAGAAGAAGCACGCATTGGCTCCCTTGCTCCCTGGCCTTGCACGCCGGCCCTGCCTCCCAGCATCCTGTCGCTGCTGTCCTGCCCATCGCTGCCTGTCGCTGCACTGTCCTGGTATGTCTAGGGGGGGGCGGTGTTTGGGTAGCAGGGTTCAGGGGAGGGGTAGCGGGGTTCAGGGTAGGGGTAGCCGGGTTTGGGTTGTGCCGCGGCCATGTATTGTTTTTAACACAGATTGCCTCCAGTTTTTCCCCACTACAACTCCCAGCATGCCCTGACAGCCAATAAATGCCAGGGCAAGCTGGGAGTTGTAGTGGGGAAACAGCTGGAGGCACCCTGTGTAGATGAACTAAGGGCGGAAGTCAGCCCCAGCAGGCATCAGTGCCGTGACGCCTGCTGGGGAAGTCTGCCTGGTAGTGAGCACACTACCAGGCAGACAAAACTGCATTTTTTATATATTAAAAAAAAATTAGGCAGGGAGGAGGTTAGGGATAGATGGGAAATAGGCAGGGACAGAGAGGGAAAAAAAGGGATGGTGGGAGCTACTTTTTAAAAGTTGCATACCCAAGCAGAAATGTATTTAGAGAAAATGATCATGCAAAAAATATATTTTATTTAAAGATAGTGATCATATGAAGATATTTATTATCACATAGTTGTTTGGGTCCTTTTTAAATCACAACAATAAGAAAAATCACCCAAATGGCCCTGATCAAAGGTTTTCATACCTTCAGCCAAATTTCAGCAGAATGTTTGACCTTGTTACAGACACACACAGGTAAATATGGCAATTAAAGGTTAATTTACTACACCTGTGTTTTTAAAATTACAGTTAATGTTTGTGTATAAATAGTCAATGCATAAGATTTATTAAAAGTGGGGCAAGAAGTGGGGCAAGTGGGGCAGTTGCCCATAGCAACCAATCAGATTGCTTATTTTATTTTGCAGAGGCCTTTTAAAAATTAAGAAGCGATCTGATTGGTTTCTGTAGGCAGCTATACTCTAAATTGTTGATGTAACTCCACAGAAATAAGTCATATGTGTTAGAACATGGAGGCCAGTGCAACAATGGGGAATCATTGTTTTCAGCACAGCCGATCTAACATTTTAGTAAAGTAAAGTTTTCTTTGTGCTTCAATGTCCCCATCTTACATCACATGTTTCTAATTTGGCTCTTGAAAGTGAAGTCAATTTTGCTTAGATTTTGAGCTCCTGACCATTTACACTAATGTTCCTTTAAAAGGGTACTCCACTGGAAAACATATATATATATATATATATATATATATATATATTTTTTTTTTTTTTTTTTTTTTTTTTTTTTTTAAATCAATGGTGCCAGAAAGTTAAACAGATTTGTAAAATTGAAATATATATATTAGGGCTCAGGGTTTGAGACAACTGGACAAGTAATATTTCAAGTAATATTTCAAATTATTAATTATATGCAATGTGACAATAGAATATAAGATAAAATGTGAATAGCAGCAACTGCATCTCACAGGGCCCTTGTGTAAGCGCAGCACCAACTATTAAAAACTATAACATGTGTATAGCATAATGTATAAAATATAAAAATCCTTATGTAAAATTATTATAAAAATAGAGACCACCATAAATATATATAGAGAGAGGAATCTGGGTGGGAGAGTCTTAGTCCATCCACAATAGTCAATTATCTCCTCTCTTGAAAAAGTCTACTTTTTCTTAGCAGCATACTTATTCTTAGCTGCTGAAGAAAGGACTGAGACAGTCCTGAAACGCGTCCAGCGTCCCCTCAATACCTATTGAGACCACCAGTATACTTGCCCTCCTCAGTAAATAGCAGTCCGATACCGGAAAATAAACTGTCAATCACCCGACACCCGGTAAAGGAGACATCCGCGCCTCGTTGCCACGAGGACGCCACCGGCATATCTACGTTCTTACCCGCAGAATTGTTGCAACAACACCACCCGTAACCCACCGTCTACCAGCATCACCACCGTGGGTGACGGCCGAGTCACCGGTGATGCTGTCTCATGCCAAGAGAGCTACTCAGTGTTAACACACTGCAGGATTCCATAGCGCAACAGGAGGAGATCGCAGCATCCCCGTGAAGTTCAGCGCATCAGTGTCTGGGAGCGGTGAGATACAAAGTATCGTAAAAATATGCATGCATATTAATAGTGACTGCACACTAGCTTTTACGTTGAATATTGTCTGCAAATAGCAAGTATATTATCTACTAAAGTGTTGAATTGCGAACTACCACGATAGCCGGACACATCTGAATGGTTGCTACGGGTTACTAACCTTATGGTTGCTATTGGTTACTAAAATACCGGAATCTGTCTATATTAGCAGGACTTTTTCACGAGAGGAGATAATTGACTATTGTGGATGGACTAAGACTCTCCCACCCAGATTCCTCTCCCTATATATATTTATGGTGGTCTCTATTTTTATAATAATTTTACATAAGGATTTTTATATTTTATACATTGTGCTATTCACATGTTATAGTTTTTAATAGTTGGTGCTGCGCCTACACAAGGGCCCTGTGAGACGCAGTTGCTGTTATTCACATTTTTATCTTATATTCTATTGTCACATTGCATATAATTAATAAATTGAAAAATTAATTGAAATATTACCTGTCCAGTTGTCTCAAACCCTGAGCCCTAATATATATATTTCTACAGACAAATTACATTTTGACACCTTGGGTATAGGTGTCTAATTAGGCAGCCCGGGTTTATTTGGTGGGTAGTCGGACAAGAGCCTCTCCAACTCCTCTATACTATAGATTTGTAAAATACTTCTATTAAAAAATCTTAATCTTTCCAGTATTTATCAGCTGCTGTTATGATCCACAGGAAGTTCATTTCTTTTTGAATTTCCTTTCTGCCTGACCTGCTCTCTGCTGACCATTCAAGGAACTGTCCAGAGTAGGAGCAAATCCCCATAGGAAACTTATCCTGCTCTGGACAGTTTCTAAAATGGACAGAGGTGTCAATAGAGAGCACTGTGGTCAGACAGAAAGGAAATTCAAAAAGAAAAGAGCTTCCTGTGGACCATACAGCAGCTTATAAGTATTGGAAGGATTAAGATTTTTTAATAGAAGTCATTTACACATCTGCTTAACTTTCTGGCACCAGTTGATTTAATTTTCTTTTTTCCCAGTGGAGAACCCCTTTAAGTGCAGGCCTTTACTACAGACACCATCCTTTTTAAATCACCCTGTATTATCTCCTGTATTTTCTGTTTACTCATAAAGTAGATGTGATGTCTCAGCAGTTTTATTTGAAGAGTCCATCTGGACTTTTCATCAAACTGTGCTTCAATAGACAAAACCATTCAACAGGAATATTTTACAAAGAAAAAGCTGCCCAAAATAGTTTCATTATCTATACTACAGGGAATTCAGGCCTGAGCTATGGCTCATTACTGCATTAGAAGCTTTATGCTATGCATTAACGGGATTTCTAGTAAGTGGAAGATTTCTAAAATAGTTAGGTTTTCCTCACAGTAACCTATAGCCAGTGATATTTCACATTTCTGAGCGGTAACAGAGTTTTTCCACCAAAGTCAGATTATGTCCAAAGTGACTGATGGTTTTTGTCCATTCTGCAAGTATGCCCTGGAGCGCTAAGTGACTTTGAAGTTAGCACAGGAGCTGCATTCGCTTCAAAGAAATTAGTGTTAGCTACTATCACTCACTGTTTATAACAGTAGCAGCTATCCTGCCACTTCCTGACATTAACCATATAGATGTCATGATCAATGCCATTTAAAGGATTAAATTATTAATCCTGGCTAGCTCAAGAGCTTATTGGATGCCCATAACATGGTTAAGGGGGATCGATGATCAAAAATGGCAGCAGAGGATTCCCTTACCTGCCTCTGGCCGCGGGATTGCTGATTCACTGATGCAGCCTGGCTTAATTTTTCATTTGCACAGCCCACTGTTCCAAAGATCTGTCAAAAGCCAGTGGGTTTTAAATGCTCACTGCACCCCTTATTACATTCCGCGAGGGGTGTAGTTTCCCAAATAGGTTCACATGTGGGGGGGGGGGTCCACTGTTCTGGCACCACTGGGGGCTTTGTAAACGCACATGGCCTTCGACTTCCACTCCAACCAACTTCTTTCTACAAAAGCCGAATGGCGCTCTTTCTCTTCTGAGCATTGTAATTCGCCCACAGAGCACTTTACATCCACATGTGGTTTATTTCCGTACTCAGTGGGAATGGGGTTAAAATTTTGGGAGGCTTTTTCTCCTATCACCCCTTGTGAAAATGAAAAATCTGGGGTAACACCAGCATTTTTGTGAAATTTTTCATTTTCACGTCCAACTTTAGTGGAAATTTGTCAAATACCTGTGGGGTGTTACATTCCTTGAGAGGTGTTGTTTCCCAAATAGTGTGCCATGTGGGGCTTTTTTTTGCTGTTCTGGCACCATAGGGGCTTCCTAAATGCGACATGCCCCCCAAAAACCAATTCAGCAAAATTTGCTTTCCAAAAGCCAAGTGGCGCTCCTCCTCTTCTGAGCATTGTAGTGCTTCAGCAGTGAACTTGATGTCCACACATGGGGTATCTCCATACTCAGAAGAAATGGGGTTACAAATTTTGGGGGGCATTTTCTCCTATCACCACTTGTAAAAACTGAAAATTTGGGGGGGGGGGGGGGGGACTGCATTTTAGAGAAAAAAAGATATTTCATTTACACGTCCGACTTTACCGAAAAGTCGTCAAACACCTGGTAGGCGTTAAGGCTCACTGTACCGCTTGTTACATGCCATGAGGGGTCTAGTTTCCAAAAAAGTATGCCATTTTTGCTGTTATGGCACCATGGGGGCTTCTTAAATGTGATATGCCCCGCAAAAACCATTTCATCAAAATTCACTTTCCAAAATTCTATTGTCGCTCCTTCCCTTCTGAGCCCTTCAGTGCAAGCAGAGAGCACTTTACGTTCACATATGAGATGTTTCCTTACTCAAGAGGAATTGGGTTACACATTTTGGGGGGCTTTTTCTTCTTTTACCCCTTGTAAAAATTCAAAACCGGGTCTACAAGAACATGTTAGTGTAAAAAATAGAGATTTTGAATTTTCTCCTTCACTTTGCTGCTATTCCTGTGAAACACCTAAAGGAGTAACAAACTTTCTGAATGTCATTTTGAATAGTTTTAGGGGTGATGTTTTAAATTGGGGTCATTTATGGGGTATTTCTAATATGATGGCCCCTAAAATCCACTTCAAAACTGAACTGGTCCCTGAAAAGTTCTGATTTGGAAAATTTTGTGAAAAATTGGAAAATTGCTGCTGAACTTTGAATTCCTCTGATGTCTTCCAAAAGTAAAAACATGTCAACTTTATGATGAAAACATAAAGTAGACATATCGTATATGATAATCAATATATAATTATTTGCTATGTCTATTTTTCTCACAAGCAGAGAGCTTAAGAGTTAGAAAGATGCAAAATTTTCAAATTTTTCAACAAATTTTGGTGACACCTGATGTTCGTATCAAGAACTGTCCAGAGTAGGAGTAAATCCCCATAGCAAACCTATGCTGCTTTGGAAAGTTCCTGATACGGGCATCAGGTGTACTGTGCTGTTGCATTTAATGTGCATGAAATTTGAACATTTTCAATAAATGAACATTTGCGAAAAACACCACTGTACCATACAAATTGTATGGTACAGTGGTGTTTTTTGCAAATGTTTAATGTATATTCGATACAATGTAGTACCCCTAGATTAACCCCCTCCCCCCAGTAGGCAGGTAGTACCCCCCGCACCCCAGGTGGGGGTTCATCTGGGGGTGCTACCTTCCTACTGGGGGGAAGAGGGGGTTCATCTGGGGGCACTACCTTCCTACAGGGTGGGGGAGTGGGGGTTAATCTGGGGATCTACCTTCCTACTGGTGGGGAGGGGGTTAATTTGGGGTTACTACCTATCTACTGGGGGCCCCAGATTACCCCCCCCCAGTAGGCAGGTAGTACCCCAGATTAACCCCCTCCCCCCAGCAGACAGGTAGTTCCCCCAGATTAACCCCCCCCCCAGTAGGCAGGTAGTACCCCAGATTACCCCCCCCCAGTAGGCAGGTAGTACCCCCTGTACCCTAAGAGGGGGTTAATCTGGGGGTGCTACCTTCCTACTGGGGGGAAGGGTGTTAATCTGGAGGTACTACCTTCCTACTGGTGGGGAGGGGGTTAATCTGGAGGTACTACCTACCTACTGGGGGGCCCCAGATTACCCCCCCAGGAGGCAGGTAGTACCCCCAGATTAACCCCCCCCAGTAGGAAGGTAGTACCCCAGATTAATCCCCTTCCCCCCAATAGGCAGGTAGTACCCCAGACTAAACCCCTCCCCTCCCCCCAGACCCAGTAGGCAAGTAGTTAGGGGTACTCACCCCAGTCAGAGTCACTGAAATGTAACGCCACACGACGCGCACAGTCACGTGACACGTCACGTCATGCTCTAGGGCCGGCGTTAGGACGCCCTGGGACTCAGCGTGACGTCATGTGACTCACGAACGTACGAAGTCCGGACCGGAGGTGAGCCGGGGCGGGGCCCAAAAAGTAGCCGGAGGGTGCGACTTCAGTCTCTGCCTCCCGCTCCAGACAAGCTCTAGCACTGCTGGCCCGGCAGGCCGACAGGGCGAGCTGCCTGTTGAACGGGATAGGGAAGGAGGACAGGCAAACACAGGCTCTGCTTCGGGGCCCTGGGCCAGCTCGGGGCCCCAAGCAATTGCTTGGTTTGCCTGTCCTCTTCCGACGGGCCTGTCTGCACGCGGGGTCGATTGCTCATATCTGTCAGCAGGCACCCCGTGTCGGCGATTGCTGAAAATCGCCGGTGAATTCACACCGGCGATTTGCGGCAATTCCGAGTTATACAGGTCTCCGGTGACCCAGAAAATAAGGGGGATCGGGGTTATTTAAGACACCCACGATCCCCCTGAAGGGATAGGAGTGAGGTGGCAGTGGTGTCACCCCTCCTATCCCTGCTATTGGTCATCTAGAAGCGACGACCAATAGCAGATTGGGGGTGGGGGGGTTAACTTTCGGTTTCCCCGTTCTGTCCACCCACAATAGGCGGAGCAGAACGGGGGAACCGTCCAAGACCGTTAGAACTACAACTCCCTGCATGCCCAGACAGCTGTGTGCTGTGTGGGCATGCTGAGATTTGTAGTTTTGCAACAGCTGGAGGGCTACAGTTTGGAGATCATTGTGCAGTGGTCTCTAAACTGTAGCCCTCCAGAATGCTGGGGGTTGTAGTTGCGTACCTCCAGCTATTGCATGACTACATCTCCCAGCGTGCCCTTCAGTGATCATTACATTCTGTGAGTTGTAGTTTTGCCACAGCTGGAGGCACACTGGTTGGAAAATACTGAGATAGGTAACAGAGCCTAACTGAAGGTTTTCCAACCAGTGTGCCTCCGGCTAATGCAAAAGTACAACTCCCAGCATGCTCGGTCTCTCAGTACATGCTGGGAGTTGTAGTTTTGAAACAGCTGGAGGTTTGCCCCCCCATGTGAATGTACAGGGTACATTCACACGGACAAGTTTACAGTGAGTTTCCTGCTTCAAGTTTGAGCTCTGCCGCAGCGCAAACTCCTAGCGGGAAACTCACTGTAAACCTCCGCCTATGTGAATGTACCCTAAAAACACTACACTACACTAACACATAATAAAGGGTTAAACACTACATATACACCCCTTTACACTGTCCCCCCACTGACTGTCACTGACTGTCCAGGCATGCTGGAAGTTTAGCAATAGCTGGAGGCACCCTGTTTGGGAATCACCGGCATAGAATACCCTTATGTCCACCCCTATGCAATCCCTAATTTAGTCCTTAAATGCATATGGCGCTCTCTGACTTCGGAGCCCTGTCGTATTTCAAGGAAACAGTTTAGAGCCACATATGGGGTATTTCCGTATTTGGAAGAAATTGCACTACAAATTTTGGGGGGCTTTTTCTCCTTTTACCTCTTACAAAAAGGAAAATTTGGGGGCTACACCAGCCTGTTAGTGTAAAATACCCCAAAAAATTACACTAACATGCTGGTGTTAAAAGGAAAAAAAGACCCCCAAAATTTGTAACGCAATTTCTCCTGAGTACGGAAATACCCCATATGTGGGCGTAAAATGCTCTGAGGGCACACAACAAGGCTCAGAAGTGAGAGCATACGTACATATGTACATTTGAGGCCTAAATTGGTTGTTTGCGCAAGGGTGGCTGATTTTACAGCAGTTCTGACATAAACGCAAAAAAATAAATACCCACATGTGACCCCATTTTGGAAACTACACCCCTCACGGAACGTAACAAGGGATATAGTCAGCCTTAACACCCCACAGGTGTTTGAAGAATTTTCATTAAAGATGGATGTGAAAATGAAAAAAAAAGTTTCACTAAAATACTGGTGTTTCCCAAAATCTTTCATTTTCACATGGAAAAATAGGAAAAAAGCCCCCCAAAATTTGTAACCCCATATGTGGATGTCAAGACCTCTGCTGGCGAACTACAATGCTCAGAAGAGGAGTGCCATACGGATTTTGGAGAGAAAATTTATCCAGAATTGAAGGCCATGTGTGTTTACACATGGAAAGTAATAAGGGGTACAGGGAGCATTTACGCTCCACAGGTGTCTGACAGATTTTTGGAACAGTGGTCCGTGAAAATGAAAAATGAAAATTTCATTTGCACAGCCCACTGTTCCAAAGATCTGTCAAACGCCAGTGGGGTGTAAATGCTCACTGCACCCCTTATTAAATTCTGTGAGGGGTGTAGTTTCCAAAATGGGTTCACATGTGGGGGAGTTCACTGTTCTGGCACCACGGGGGGCTTTGTAAACGCACATGGCCCCTGACTTCCATTCCAAACAAATTATCTTTCCAAAAGCCCAATGGCGCTCCTTCTCTTCCGAGCATTGTAGTGCGCCCACAGAGCACTTGACGTCCACACATGGGATATTTCCATACTCAGAAGAAATGGGTTTACAAATTTTGAGGGTAATTTTCTCCTATTTTCCCTTGTAAAAATGTAAAATTTGGGGAAAAAATGCATTTTAGTGAAAAATATATATTTTTTCATTTACACATCAAACTTTAACAAAAAGGCTCCCTGTACTCCTTGCTATGTTCCTTGAGGGGTGTAGTTTCCAAAACAGTGTGCCATGTGGGGTGTTTTTTGCTGTTCTGGAACCATAGCGGCTTCCTAAATGCAACATGCCCCCAAAAAAACATTTCCGCTAAATTTGCTTTCCAAAAGCCAAATGCGACTCCTTCTCTTCTGAGCATTGTAGTTCACCCACAGAGTATTTTACGTCTTACCATGGGGTATTTCCATACTCAGACGAGATGGGTTTACAAATTTTGGGGGGCATTTTCTCCCATTACCCTTTGTAAAAAAATGGTAAATTTGGGGAAAAAAAACTGCAAACTAAAATTTGTTTTTTCATTTACACATCTGATTTTAATGAAAAGTCATCAAACACCTGTGGGGTGTTAAAGGGTAACTCTCATTAAAAATACATTTTTTGCTATTGCACTAAATATTTCTAATATCCTTTGTTTAACAAAATGAAGTTCTCTATGTTTTATTTGTGGTTAAAAAGAGCACGTTTTTTCCCCATCTGAAACACAGCCTTAGGACCGAGGTCCAAACACAGAAAGTGCAGCCTGGAGTGCTGAGGGTGTGTGTCCAGCCTCATCCAATCATAGCTCCTATCACACTTAACTGCCATATGCTGTTTGTTGACACCCCCCCCCCCCCCCTCAGCACTCCAGGCTGCACTTCCTGTGTTTGGGCTTCGGTCCAAAGTCTGTGTATGAGATGGGGGGAAATGTGCTCTAGAGCTTTTTTAACCACAAATAAAACATAAAAAACGTCATTTTTTTTTTTTACCAAAGTATGTTAGAAATCTTTTTTATTTACCATAAGGAGTGCAATAGCAAAAAATTTTTTAATGAGAGTGCCCATTTAAGGCTCACTGGACCCCCTTGTTACATGCTTTGAGGGGTGTCATTTCCAAAATGGTATGTCATGTTTTTTTTCCTGCTGTTCTTGTACCATAGGGGCTTCCTAAATGTGACATGCCCCCCAAAAAACATTTTAGAAAAACTCCCTCTCCAAAATCCCATTGTCGCTCCTTCCCTTCTGAGCCCTCTACTGCACCCGCCGAACACTTGACATACACATATGAGGTATTTCCTTACTTGAGAGGAATTGGGTTACAAATTTTAAGAGGGTTTTTCTCCTTTTACCCCTTGTAAAAATTCAAAAACTGGGTCTACAAGAACATGCCAGTGTAAAAAAGGAAGATTTTGAATTTTCTCCTTCACTTTCCTTTCACTTTGCTGCTATTCCTGTGAAATACCTAAAGGGTTAACACACTTACTGAATGTCATTTTGAATACTTTGAGGGGTGCAGTTTTTATAATGGTGTCATTTATGGGGTATTTCTAATAAGAAAGCCCTTCAAATCCACTTCAAACCTGGACTGGTACATGAAAAATTCTGATTTTGAAAATTTTATGAAAAATTGGAAAATTGCTGCTGAACTTTGAAGCCCTCTGATGTCTTCCAAAAGTAAAAACATGTCAACTTTATGATTCAAACATGAAGTAGACATATTGGGGGACATTTACTAATCTAGTCTATTCTGGGTATGCTTATAGACCAGCGTATGTGGTAGTCTCCTGTCTATTGTGCTCCTAATTTATCAAAGGTCTCACAGCCCTTGATACATTTTGTGCTCAGACTTCAGGGTCTACAGCTTAAACTGCATTTAGACCTGCTCCATCATGGTCTGACATTTCAGCGTATTTTGGGCAGATGCGACTTGTCGCACAAAAGTCGCACTTGATAAATTCAGCACCAATGCATTTTCCAATGCATTTCCGTCTAAAATAGACTAGCATGCGTCATGTTCTAAAAATCCTCTACAGCAAAAGTCGCAGAAAAGTTGCACATATTTAGACTGCGACTTTCTGTGCGACAAATTTAGACAGGAAAAACCAGTCTAAATCCTTTGATAAATCTCCCCCATTGTATTTGTGAATCGGAATATAATTTATTTGGAATGTCTATTTCTCTTACAACCAGAGAGCTTCAAAGTGATAAAAATGCTAAATTTTCAATTTTTTCATCAAATTTTGGAATTTTCCACCAAGAAATGATGCAAGTATAGACAAAATTTTACCACTAACATAAAGTAGAATATGGACAAAGTGAAAAGGTTGGAGAGGCTCTTACCACACTGATTACCTACGACCTGAGCTGCCCAAATAACACCTATACCCATGGTGTCAAACAAGAGATACAAAAGTAAAGGAATTGGGGATCAAGATAAATGAATATTGGATGCAATATTCATTGACCTTGAGCCCAAATTTCTTTACCATAAAGTAGAATATGTCATGAAAAAACTATCTTGGAATCAGAATGAAAAGTAAAAGCATCCCAGAGTTATCAATGTGACAGTTGTCAAATGTGCAAAAACTGCTCTGGTCCTTAACCCCTTAAGGACTCAGCCCATTTTGGCCTTAAGGACTCAGACAATTTAATTTTTACGTTTTCATTTTTTCCTCCTCGCCTTCTAAAAATCATAACTCTTTTATATTTTCATCCACAGACTAGTATGAGGGCTTGTTTTTTGCGCGACCAGTTGTCCTTTGTAATGACATCACTCATTATATCATAAAATGTATGGAGCAACCAAAAAACACTATTTTTGTGGGGAAATTAAAATGAAAAACGCAATTTTGCTAATTTTGGAAGGTTTTGTTTTCTCGCCATACAATTTATGGTAAAAATGACATGTGTTCTTTATTCTGAGGGTCAATACGATTAAAATGATACCCATTATTATATACTTTTATATTATTGTGGCGCTTAAAAAAAATTACAAACTTTTTAACCAAATTAGTACGTTTATAATCCCTTTATTTTGATGACCTCTAACTTTTTTATTTTTCCGTATAAGTGGCGGTATGGGGGCTCATTTTTTGCGCCATGATCTGTACTTTTTTTTATACCACATTTGCATATAAAAAACTTTTAATAAATTTTTTATAATTTTTTTTTTAATAAAATGTATTAAAAAAGTAGGAATTTTGGACTTTTTTTTATTTTTTTTCGTTCACGCCGTTCACTGTACGGGATCATTAACATTTTATTTTAATAGTTCGGACACTTACGCACGCGGCGATACCAAATATGTCTATAAAAAAAATTTTTACGCTTTTTGGGGGTAAAATAGGAAAAAATGGACGTTTTACTTTTTTATTGGGGGAGGGGATTTTTCACTTTTTTTTTACTTTTACTTTTACATTTTTTTACATTTTTTTTTACACTTGAATAGTCCCCATAGGGGACTATTCATAGCAATACCATGATTGCTAATACTGATCTGTTCTATGTATAGGACATAGAACAGATCAGTATTATCGGTCATCTTCTTCTCTGGTCTGCTCGATCTCAGACCAGAGCAGGAGACGCCGGGAGCCGCACGGAGGAAGGAGAGGGGACCTCCGTGCGGCGTTATGAATGATCGGATCCCCGCAGCAGCGCTGCGGGCGATCCGATCGTTCATTTAAATGGCGAACTGCCGCAGATGCCGGGATCTGTATTGATCCCGGCACCTGAGGGGTTAATGGCGAATGCCCGCAAGATCGCGGGCGTCGGCCATTGCCGGCGGGTCCCTGGCTGCGATTAGCAGCCGGGATCAGCCGCGCATGACACGGGCATCGCTCCGATGCCCGCGGTTATGCTTAGGACGTAAATGTACGTCCTGGTGCGTTAAGTATCACCTCACCAGGACGTACATTTACGTCCTGCGTCCTTAAGGGGTTAAAGGGGTACTCCGGTGGAAAACTTATTTTTTTTTTTTAATCAACTGGCGCCAGAAAGTTAAAAAGATTTGTAAATTACTTCTATTAAAAAATATTAATCCTTCCAGTACTTATAAGCTGCTGAATACTACAGAGGAAATTGTTTTCTTTTTGGAACACAGAGCTCTCTGCTGACATCATGACCACAGTGCTCTCAGCTCTGCTGAAAATCCCCATAGAAATCATATACTGCTCTGGACAGTTCCTAAAATGGACAGAGATGTCAGCAGAAAGCACTGTGGTCATGATGTCAGCAGGGAGCACTGTGTTCCAAAAAGAAAACAATTTCCTCTGTAGTATTCAGCAGCTAATAAATACTGGAAGGATTAAAATTTTTTAATAGAAGTAATTTACAAATCTGATTAACTTTCTGGCACCAAGTTGATATAAAAAAAAAAAAAAAAAAAACAGTTTTCCACCGGAGTACCCCTTTAAGGCCAAAATGGGCCTGGTCCTTAAGGGATTAAGTTTTCACAACTCCCATGAACACTTATGTATTTCCATGTTTACTGACTTCAACAAACCTGGTATAGTCTGGTTGCGTGTCATTTTTTTTACAAGAACATGATTGGAAGCAAAAGCCAGAGTATAATTGCTTAGGTATTGAATGCCAAATATTAATCTTTTTGTGTCATTGATAAAACTCTTCCAAAAGGAGCAGACACCGATGCAGAGTTCATTAGCTGCAGGGTCACCACAGATGGTTCTACAAAAAAATTATCCAAAATGTGATTTATAAAGAAAGATTTTATTAAAAACCTGATAAAGATATAGGTTTAACTGCTGCCCAATCTCCTTCACAAGTCCTACTTACATGGAATAGATGTGGTTTGGGGTATTGACAGGAAAGGTCCATAGATTAGACAGCTGTATTAGCTGCCCATTTATTTGTAGAACAGATATAGGAGGAAAAGTCTTGTTTCCCCTACAAAATAGTGGTCCTGTAAGGTCAAAAATGTGCCTTCCTGGCCCAGTCACTTAGTAATAGTGGTAAGCTAAACTACTGAAATTTATTTCGGAAGGTCTCACTCAAATCAGCTGTCAAATTTGTCTCGGATGCAGCCCTACATGGGCACCTGGCCAGGCTAGTGTAAAGAGTTATTTGGCAATGCATAGCATAGCCACTTACCTCCTCCGGGTCATATAGTAAGCATTGATGCATAGCACACTGCTTAAAGGGGAACTCTGGCACCTTTAAACTTATCCCCTCAACACAGCTCCATGCATGAGGAGAGTCGGGGTGCAGGGCAGGAGATTGGGGGCGTCCCAATGGTAGGACCCCACACATACCCCCACCCTCCCTTCGTCGCCGATCAGACACTTTTCCCCTATCCTGTTAAGTATCAAAGTTGCCCTTCAAAGTAGAGAAACTGTGACTCCTGTAATAACTGGAACTCCTATAATAGTAGGACACTAAAATTATTTTTTAAATAACATAGCTTTGATTGGTTGCTATTGGCAACAACACAATTCTTCCTCTGACACTTATTGCAGAGCTCTCCCGGATCTACAAAGTAGCTCCTGCAGGTACCTGGCACTGACAATCATTAAGCCCTATGGCTTCCTGCTGAGCCACCTCATCAACTTTTGGCCTGGCTAAAAATGTATGTTACCTTGCTAACTTTTGCACGCATGGTACTAGTCAGGGGCTCCTCTGTCGCCTGCCATTTTTATCCTAATGGTCAAAACCCTTTCGCTGCAGTATCAGTGTACATAGCTGAAGAAAAGATGTGTGCCTCTAGTGGGAAACTGACAAACGCCAGTAAGAACAGGCAAAAAATATTTTGCACTTACCAGATTTGGTTGCACTGTGGAAGCAACATCATAAAGAGGTATTCCAGGATTTTTATTTTATTTTACTATGCTACAGGTGCTGTAAAGTTAGTGTAGTTCATAATATAGTGTCTGTACCTGTGTGTGACAGTAGTCTCACAATTCTTATGTGAGTATTGCCCCAATATTTATTTTCAACAGCATACAAAATTACACATGTTTCGGTATATCCCAGGTTGCCGTGCATTGGGACCTGACATCACTAGTCAGATGATCAGAGGGAGTCTGTCCTGCTTCAAGCTTCGAACAGTTGTAGGCACCATGATTAGGAAGCACTGGTCTATTGCATTGAAGGGATCACAAGTGTGTTTCAATGGGTGGGGTGGCTGATGTGTGGAAGGGAGGAAAGTGACCTCATACTTACAAGCATGGAACTGTGGGATGTGTAGTTTAGAAAACAAAATTCAACAGGAAATACCCAGTTCTGGAAGGTATGTACTAAAATCACCTTATGGTGGATAACCCCTTTAACATAGTGGATCTGTTGGCCCGATGCTTCCCCCATGTCATTCTCCAATGCAGGACATATGTCACGATGCCGGCTGGCAGGTAGTGGATCCCCTGTGCCAGAGAGGGATGGCGAGGACCGCGCTAGTGGACCGGTTCTAAGCCACTACAGGTTTTCACCAGAGCCCGCCGCAAAGCGGGATGGTCTTGCTGCGGCGGTAGTGACCAGGTCGTATCCACTAGCAACGGCTTACCTCTCTGGCTGCTGAAGATGCTGAAGATAGGCGCGGTACAATGGAGTAGGCAGAAGCAAGGTCGGACGTAGCAGAAGGTCGG
The DNA here is from genome assembly GCF_029499605.1 of Hyla sarda. Taxonomy (NCBI): domain Eukaryota; kingdom Metazoa; phylum Chordata; class Amphibia; order Anura; family Hylidae; genus Hyla; species Hyla sarda. Next base: position 90,720,492 of record NC_079197.1, read on the forward strand.
GGGCAGGCGGCAAGGATCGTAGTCAGGGGCAACGGCAGGAGGTCAGGAACACGGACTAGGAACAGACTAGGGAACGCTTTCACTAGGCACTAAGGCAACAAGATCCGGCCAGGGAGTGCAAGGGAGGAGACTAGATATAAGCAGGGAACAGGTGGGAACCAATTAAGCTAATTGGGCCAGGCACCAATCATTGGTGCACTGGCCCTTTAAGTCTCAGGGAGCTGGCGCGCGCGCGCCCTAGAGAGCGGAGCCGCGCGCGCCAGCACATGACCGCAGGAGACGGGAACGGGTAAGTGACCTGGGATGCGATTCGCGAGCGGGCGCGTCCCGCTGTGCGAATCGCATCCCCAACGGCCATGACAGGGCAGCGCTCCCGGTCAGCGGGACCGACCGGGGCGCTGCGGAGAGAGAGACGCCGTACGCGCTCCGGGGAGGAGCGGGGACCCGGAGCGCTAGGCGTAACAGTACCCCCCCCCTTAGGTCTCCCCCTCTTCTTGGGGCCAAAGAACCTGAGGAAAAAAAATTCAATTTTTCCGTGATGAGGTCCAATGCAAATTAGGAGGGGTTCTGTGTGGAAACGAACGAGACAGTCCAATCTTTTATTGTAAAAACAATAGATGTAGAGGGGTCTGGCGAGACTGGTCACAGGAACGTAGAACCTGTTGATGAGAGAGGCCAAAAAAAATTTTCCTGCAGATCCGGAATCCAAGAAGGCCACTGTAGAGAAGGAGAAGGCAGAGGCAGACATCCGCACAGGCACAGTAAGACGTGGAGAAGCAGAGTAGACATCAAGGACTGTCTCACCTTTGTGCGGAGTCAGCGTACGTCTTTCCTGGCGGGGAGGACGGATAGGACAATCTCTTAGGAAGTGTTCGGTACTAGCACAGTACAGGCAGAGGTTCTCCATACGGCATCGTGTCCTCTCTTGAGGTGTCAAGCGAGACCGGTCAACTTGCATAGCCTCCGCGGCGGGAAGCACAGGAACAGATTGCAGAGGACCAGAGGAGAGAGGAGCCGGGGAGAAAAAACGCTTCGTGCGAACAAAGTCCATATCCAGGCGAAGCTCCAGACGCCATCCGGAAGAACGCATGTCAATGCGAGTGGCAAGATGAATGAGTTCATGTAGGTCAGCAGGAGTCTCTCGTGCGGCCAGAACATCTTTAATGTTGCTGGATAGGCCTTTTTTAAAGGTCGCGCAGAGAACCTCACTATTCCAGGACAACTCGTAAGCAAGAGCACGGAACTGAATGGCGTACTCGCCAACGGAAGAAACACCCTGGGCCAGGTTCAGCAGGGCAATCTCGGCTGAAGAAGCTCGGGCAGGTTCCTCAAAGACACTTCGAATTTCCGAGAAGAAGGAGTGTACAGAGGCAGTGACGGGGTCATTGCGGTCCCAGAGCGGTGCGGCCCATGACAGGGCTTTTCCAGACAGAAGGCTGACTACGAAAGCCACCATAGACCTCTCAGTAGGAAACTGGTCCGACATCATCTCCAAGTGCTGGGAACATTGCGAAAGAAAGCCACGGCAATACTTAGAGTCCCCATCAAATTTGTCCGGCAAGGACAGGCAGAGGCTAGGAGTGGCCACTCGCTGCGGAGGAGGTGCAGGAGCTGGCGGAGGAGAAGATTGCTGGAGAAGTTGCGACTGAAGTTGGTGCGAAATGGTGGACATTTCCGACAGCTGACGGGTTAGAAGGGCGATCAGTCGGGCTTGCTGGGCGGCCACCGTGGTGAGGTCAGCGACCACTGACAGAGGAACTTCAGCGGGATCCATGGCCGGATCTACAGTCACGATGCCGGCTGGCAGGTAGTGGATCCCCTGTGCCAGAGAGGGATGGCGAGGACCGCGCTAGTGGACCGGTTCTAAGCCACTACAGGTTTTCACCAGAGCCCGCCGCAAAGCGGGATGGTCTTGCTGCGGCGGTAGTGACCAGGTCGTATCCACTAGCAACGGCTTACCTCTCTGGCTGCTGAAGATGCTGAAGATAGGCGCGGTACAATGGAGTAGGCAGAAGCAAGGTCGGACGTAGCAGAAGGTCGGGGGCAGGCGGCAAGGATCGTAGTCAGGGGCAACGGCAGGAGGTCAGGAACACGGACTAGGAACAGACTAGGGAACGCTTTCACTAGGCACTAAGGCAACAAGATCCGGCCAGGGAGTGCAAGGGAGGAGACTAGATATAAGCAGGGAACAGGTGGGAACCAATTAAGCTAATTGGGCCAGGCACCAATCATTGGTGCACTGGCCCTTTAAGTCTCAGGGAGCTGGCGCGCGCGCGCCCTAGAGAGCGGAGCCGCGCGCGCCAGCACATGACCGCAGGAGACGGGAACGGGTAAGTGACCTGGGATGCGATTCGCGAGCGGGCGCGTCCCGCTGTGCGAATCGCATCCCCAACGGCCATGACAGGGCAGCGCTCCCGGTCAGCGGGACCGACCGGGGCGCTGCGGAGAGAGAGACGCCGTACGCGCTCCGGGGAGGAGCGGGGACCCGGAGCGCTAGGCGTAACAACATATAGGTTAATAACTATTTTTTTTTATCTCACAAGCACATATGACGTGTTACCAAGTCCAGTACAGACTTGAAGTGCATTATATGTGCTTGTGGAATAAAAAAATAATAATAATTCTTATTCTATATGTCCTGCTTTGGATTTGCCAATCTGAAGAGCAGATAAGCTGGGATGAGAGAACACATTATACATTTCTTATGATTTGGTCACCATACAAGGCCTCTAGGTTCTACTTGGTTATGACAGAGCCCATTCACGCTTTTTATACTGATTATATTTTGGCTTATTCAGGTGCCCATATGTGTAAAGGATGGGCCGAACCACTATATGATGTCATCACAATATAAAACTAAGTCAGCATAGAAGTGAGGAAGGCATACACTCCACCTGCACCCTAGCACATTGATGCCATGTAGGAGCCATAGTCATGCGTACTTTGGCATGCCAGCACGAGATCTACTGATCACAATGTGGGTATTGCACCATATTAAGGACTATAAAACACGCGCATTGTAAAGTAATGACACCATGTTATATAGTTTTTTTTAAGGCTTTTTGATAATTGTTGATATGTTACATTATAATAAAAAAGAAAAAAAATGTAAGGGATAAATCATGTGAAAGTGTAAAAAAGTGGAAATTAAAATTGGGTGTAGGTAAACAACTTCCATACCTTCTGTCTGGCTGTCTGGAGAGCCTGGCTGTCAATCACAGTCAGCTATCCACTTTTGTAGCGGCATGAATGTGCTGCTACAAAACTCTGAAAGGACATTCCAGAAAACCAAAGACCTGGATGTTTATAGTAGACGGGCAGTTGGCAAACAGTTAAAGTATTAATAAACTCAAATAATCATAATGAGAATATTGATGAGTGTATATATATATATATATATATATATATATTCATATTGACATTGCTTTATTTCAGCAGATAGATTCCTGTGTTTTATCACATTGTTGCATAGCTCTGTAGACTGTTTACTCAAAGCTAATAAATTCTGTTCTGATTTAAAAATAATTTGACTTTGCTTGTCCTAACATGAGGAAGCTCTGGTGATTGAAGACCCATAGGTCTCTTAATCCATTGAATTATCTGTGTTTTGCATAACTGAAAAATGCACCAGCTGACATGAAAGACATTGAAATATAATGAGTGTGCCTTGAAAATAAACAAAGATGTGAAAAAAAGATTGATATAATGTTTTTTTTTGTTTTTTTTTTGCATATTTCCAACTACACAACATGATTTTTTGTTTTTGTGAAAAGCACATAACTATTCATCTGGTCTAATTTATAGACTATTTCTCAAAATGTAAAAACACTTAGGCTGAGAAAGACCTGGCAGGCACCATTGCAAAAATTGCGGGACTATAGACTTACTAATAAATAGGGTGCAGGTCCATGTGTGTATGTGACTGCTGGGGGTGCGTTCCTGTATTCAAAGCCAAGCAATATTAGCAACAACTATGGAGAGAAGAGAAAGATTGCACTCACCTAGTAAACTAAAAGGTCCTCTTTATTGAAAATTCATTAAAAATATTCCGGTGCAAGGGTAGGGAGATGTGGTCAGCTGCCGCTGACCGCATCTCCCTACCCTAGCACCGGAACATTTTTTATGAGGTTTCAATAAAGAGGACCTTTTAGTTTACCGGGTGAGTGCGATGTTTCTCTTCTCTCCATATTTCTCAAAATGTGTTATCAATTATATTATTATTGAATAGACTACCCTTCTTTCCTTTTATATGTTCATAAATTGAAAAAAGACATATGCCCTTTGAGTTTAACTAAGGAATGGGGAACGATATGGATGAAGGGAATGTGTTTGGGGACAGGGAGAAATGGGGAAATGGCCCAGAGACTACATTTAGTTAATTTTCTGAGCGTATATAAGTGTTGGCTCAGGCGGAGAAATGCAGCTTGCAGCAATATAGATGCATTAGGAAAATAACATGAACGTAGTCACTAGCTGACTACACTCGGGCCATTAAAATACAGTAAATGAGGCCCATGCCTGTCCAAGCATGGACATGTTGGCATGTCATTTTGGCATGATACCGACATATCCTTGCCTTGGAGGCACAAATCATGGTGTGAACCTAGCCTAAAAAAGATTAACATTCAAACAAGAATTCCATACATTTACATAAAAGTTATTATTTTGTTGTAAGAAATTGTCTGAGCTTTTCTGAAATGCTAATCCATTTCTTCTGTAACCGGATTTAATTCTGCTGCTGAGGTAGTCTATTCCACCTTTATCCTTCCTTTCTTCCTTTCCTCCTTTCATTCTTTATTTTTATTCCTCCCTCTCTCCTTTTATTACTGAAATGTGAAAGTCTATACATTGCTGATTGTATACAAATATTTAACTGCATATTACTTCTTCTTTTTATCATTTCACAACCAACATAAATAAAAATTGAAATTTAAATGAAAGAAAAGGGAGAAAAAAATGAGAAAGGGAAAAAAAGTTACATTACAAAGAAAATATCTTTAGACATGTTTCCTCTACAGTTGTGCTGAGAATTCTTAATATCATCTACTGTAATACAAATTATAGTCCAATATATCCAAGAGTTACAAGGGTATAGGAGAGAGAGGTTCAGTTTCAGGATACAATTCTAAGCTCCTATCTTCCTTTCTTGCTTCCTCGCTCTCCCTCCTTCCCTCTCCCTCTAAAGTTAGTTCCCACAATTTACTGTTAAGCTATTCCCATATCTGTGTCTCTATTTTTTTTTTTTTTTGTGTCTCTATTTTTTGTTCCCTATTTTGTCCACCCTTAATGTCTCCATTGTGTAAACTTACCTAAGGGAGTTAAAGGGGTACTCCGGTGAAAACCTTTTTTCTTTTAAATAAAATGGTGGCAGAAAGTTAAACATATTTGTAAATTACTTCTATTAAAAAATCTTAATCCTTCCAGTACTTATTAGCTGCTGAATGCTACAGAGGAAATTCCTTTCTTTTTGGAACACTGATGACATCACGAGCACAGTGCTCTCTGCTGACATCACTGTCCATTTTAGCAACCATGCATAGCAGTTGTATGCTAAGGGCAGCATGGTGGCTCAGTGGTTAGCACTGCTGCCTTGAAGTGCTGGGGACTTGGGTTCAAATCCCACTAAGGACAACAGCAATTATTATTATAATAACGTCAGCAGAGAGAACTGTGCTCGTGATGTCATCAGAGAGCAATCCAAAAAGAAAAGAACTTCCTCTATAGTATTCAGCAGCTAATAAGTACAGGAAGGATTAAGATTTTTTAATAGAAGTTATTTACAAATATGTTTAACTTTCTGCCACCAGTTGATTTAAAAGAAAAAAGGTTTTCACCGGAGTACCCCTTTAATTCTTTTTTTCAATATGGGTGTATCTACGGATACATATTTCCATTTTTTGCTATAATTGCACGAGTAATGGAGAGTACACGAAATAGCATTATTTACTTTGAAAGTGATAAACGATAATAAGTTGTCTACATTTCCTTTTTAGAAGTGATATGCAGCATTAAGAACTGCATATTACTTCTAAAAATGAAATGTAATACTGCAACTACTTGCTTCTAAAGTGTCTGACAGTGGGACTGTATCTGCAAAGTTTATGCTTAATTTGTTTTTTTCTGACAATTATATTAAATGGATCAAGATTATATTAAATGGATCCTCTTTGTAATGATTGGCTAATAGAGGGATTCAAATATGTTTACTGTGTAGCAATTCTTATGCCCTCAAATGCCACTACACTTCCAATTTTAATCTATTGAAAGTCATTGAAAGAGCCTACTTTAGAGTCTACTTTAGATAGACTTGAAGGGCTCATCTCCCTACAGTTCAAATGGGGACAATAGCCCCAAAGTCACTGCATGCTATTCCTATTTGCACACTGTATGATGGTATAATATGTTATGCAAGAAAAAAAATCACAGAAAATGGAGAAAAATACTCAAAAATCACAGAAACAAGGCCATGCTTACTGGTTACTGGTACAAGGATGGGTTACTGGTAACAAGGGTTAGACACCTGTTTTCATCATGATGCAGAACAGCCACAATGCTTTATAAGGTAGGTCACAGAGATTCAAAATACTGATAAACAACACTCACATTCCTACTATTCATGAAGGTGCCAGTTACATGATAGTGTTTATATTATACTAGCTGAATACCTGGTGTTGCCCGGCTGTTCTTTCCTAATCCTCGTTGTGGAGGAAAATCAACAGAGGAAGCTTTTGACTTCATATCCCGTCCTCATATATTGTTGTCATATCCCGTCCTCCTATCCCGACCTCATATCCCGACCTCCTATCCCGTCCTCCTATCCCTTCCTCCTATCTCGACTTCCTATCTCAATCTCCTATCCCGACCTCCTATCCTGACCTCCTATCCTTTCTTCCTATCCTGTCCTCCTATCCCGTCCTCCTATCTCGACCTCATATCCTGTCCTCCTATCTCGACCTTCTATCTTGACCTCCTATCCCGACCAAATATACCGTCCTCCTATCCCGTCCTCCTATCCCGACTTCCTATCTTGAGCTCCTATCTCGACCTCCTATCCCGAACTATTATCCTGACCTCCTATCCTGACCTCCTACCCTGCCCTCCTATCCCGACCTCCTATTCTGACCCGTAATATGTCTACCAGGTATTGAAATATCTCCAGCCGTACGGAAGTTATGTGGGAACATACATTTCCCATTGATTTGGATGGGACTTTAAACGAAAACCCTGACACTCACAAATGGGGGTAGTTAAGGGTTAAATTAACTATCCTATATATTCAGTGGACATATAAGTAACATGTGACCAATCATTATCAAAATATCTCTAGCCATTTGGAAGTTATGCAGTAACACATATTTCCCATAGACTTGTATGGGACTTTAAACAAAAACCCTGAGCCTGGCAAATGGGGGTGAGTAAGGGTTAAATTACCTATACTATGTTTGCTGTTGACATATAAGTAACGTGTGCCAAGTTTCATGTTAATATCTTTAGCCATTTGGACGTGATGCTGGAACATACACACATACACATACACACACACACACACGTACACACATACACACACATATACATACATACATACACACATACACACGTGAGTTTTATATACTGTATATAGATTATATTATGTTTAAATAACACAATTAGATTGACATTTCTGTGACGGCCCCATTCATGTGAATAAGATATTAAGAATTCAACCACAAACAATTTTGAAACAAATCTACAACATGAGCATATACCCTAAAGGAGAATTACTGGACACGGGTTCATTCAACCTATACAAAAGTACTTCATGTACTGTATTTTATCCCAGTGCTACCAGTCATGTACTTGCCCCATGCTCTGTATTTCCTCTGAGACCAGGTTTGACACTTAGTACTGTCATTTAGTAGCAATTTGAGAAATTAATTTAAAACAAGAGAAGAAGCATATGAATGTTGCCTCCCAGTTGTTGGACTATACATAACTGCATTAGACATGATATAAGATTAGAATGGCTCCAGTGCTCATTTTCATTTTGGGCAGTAAATGCAGAACCTTATATTTTAAATCTTTTTTTTTTTTTTTACAGAACACTCTTGGCGTACAAAGTAAAATCTTCTAAATTACAGCTTTACACATTCTCGAATGATGAAGAGCAGAACAAGAAAAGTAAGGATGGCCATATGCCAGATAAACACACTTAAGCATTTCCAACAAGCTCATTTCCTTAGGGACACGCATGCCCTGCCAGTGTCTCAAAACCAAGTCTGTGAACATAAAACTGCTTATGTGTGTATGCCTCTCCAATATAAAACTATAAATTCTCCTAAAAGAGGGGAAGCTACCTCCTCACCAATATCTCTCTGTTTCATGATCTGCAGCTGGGGGAACAAGAGAAACAAATTTTTAGGAGCGAAGACAGCAGCTAAGGATTCTCAGCTGAGCTATGAAGATGAAACCTGCGCTGGAAGGGATCCCAATCACTCTGGCTGATTTTCTGTTGTGCCGCTATAAAAAGGATTGCCTGTCTTTTAGGAATATAAACTTTTTGCATCTGAATAGCATAAGAGGTCTTGAAGTACAGGACATTGAATATTTTTGGTTTCATTCAGTGAAAGGATTTCTGACAGACAAATGTTTGTAAGTCACTTAAGAGCTGAGGAATAACTCCCCGTAACCAACAGGAATCTATCATATATATATATTTTATGATTATTATTAGGGATGAGCAAATCGAATCTGACGAATCCAAATTTGTTATGAATTTCAGGAAAAATTCTATTTGCAACGAATGTGAATATTGCCGCAATTCGATCACGCAAATCACTTCATTAAACTCCATTTAGTGCGGTCCAGGCTCCAGGGCATCTAAAATGGCAGATCCACATGTGAGGACATGGGGCAAGGAATCCTTGGAACGTGGGTACAAAGGTTGGAGGGATGACCCTGAATCACATGCAGCATGCTGCCTATAAGCAGCCAGCAACCCCTGTGATGTCACAGCCCTATATAATCGGCAGCCATCTTGGGGTCAGTCACTTCAACCTTTTATTGCAGAGAGAGAGAGAGAGAGAGAGAGAGAGAGAGAGAGAGAGAGAGAGAGAGAGAGACAGACAGACAGCAATGTGTGTTGCACAGAAAAACATTTTTACAGCAGTGATTCACCTCCCAGTCACATCGGCATTTTGTTTCAGAGAGAGAGGGACAGAGAGCAGTGTGTGTTGCACAGAAAAGCATTTTTACATCAGCGATTCAAGTCCCAGTTACATCAGCATTCTATTGCAGAGAGAGACAGAGGGCAGTATGTCGCACAGAAAAGCTTTTTTACAGCAGCGATTCACCTCAAGCCCAAATCCAGCCTAGAAGCAGTGATAGGGAAGGGAGTGAGATTGAAAGAGACAGTGCAATTTTGGGTGTAGTACACAGCAACTGTGGGCTGCAGCACTGGTGTGTTCAACAACTGGAAAGCTAGTAGTAGCCAGCCAGTTAGGATGAGCAGAGCACAAAAAGCAAATTGTCCTCTATTAAGTGTAACCTGTGTGTAAATCTAAGTGGTGTATCATTTTGTTCCTGTTAAAGTCTTAAGGGCCTAGATACTGTGAAATTCCAGGCAAAAGTACACACCTGCTGGTGTTGTAGACAAATACTGTCAATTAAACAATCCTGTGAGGACCCTCCCCACCCGCATCAAAATGACAATCGGATCACAATACAGGGTATATAAAAAATCAAGAGGAGTAGAACTTCTTTGAGAAATCTTAGACTTCAATAAATACAAGAGTGAGGAGTATTCCACAGAGAACATCAGCACCGTAACACCACACTACAGACACAACCATTCACACACACACACACACCAGAACAAATCCTGGGAGCTCACCAGTTATCCACTAACCACCCTAAGGCTAAGAGTTCCCACAAACTGGAGGATTAGTAGAAGCATCCAACAGCATCCACGGCAGCCAGACCTTGTCAATTTTTTTGAGGCAATTCCGACTTATGTACAAGGCATGATATAGGGGAACATATTTATTCATTAATGCTATCCACTGGACAGGCCATCACTATGAATTTGTGTGCACAAAACAGGAGAAAACGGATCAATAAGCGCATTTAAGAGTCCAACACCAAACCATTAATAACTCCCAGAAAACAGACTTCTGGCATCAAAACAAAGGGGAGTTCCAGATGTCATCACCTCCCTCCAATAGGGCACAACACAAGAGCAAGTCCAAACCGCATGCAAAAAAGTGCCTCTCTCACGCCCACACCTGAAACAAACATCCGATCCCGAGACCCCCATGCGATGTAATCTAACGGGAGTATTATACAAATGGAGGACAAACCTGGATTGAATGAGCTTATCTCGGGCTCTAACCGCCTTAGGATAATACTTCTTAAAGGGGTTCTCCGGTGCTTAGACATCTTATCCCCTATCCAAAGGATAGGGGATAAGATGCCTGATCGTGGGAGTCCCGCAGCTGGGGAAGCCTGTGATCATACACGTGGTATCCCGTTTGTAATCAGTCCCCGGAGCGTGTTCGCTCCGGGTCTGATTATGATCGACCGCAGGGCCGGCGGCGTGTGACGTCATGCCCCCGTGTGACATCACGCTCCGCCCCTCAATGCAAGCCTACGGGAGGGGGCGTGACAGGCTTGCATTGAGGGGCAGAGCGTGAGGTCACACGGGGGCGGTGGCGTGACGTCACACGCCGCCAGCCCTGCGGTCGAGCGTAATCAGACCCGGAGCGAACACGCTCCAGGGACTGATTACAAATGGGGTGCCGTGTGCATGATCACGGGCGTCCCCAGCTGCGGGACTCCCACGATCAGGCATCTTATTCCCTATCCTTTGGATAGGGGATAAGTGTCACGATGCCGGCTGGCAGGAGGTGGATCCTCTGTGCCAGAGAGGGATTGGCGTGGACCGTGCTAGTGGACCGGTTCTAAGTCACTACTGGTATTCACCAGAGCCCGCCGCAAAGCGGGATGGTCTTGCTGCGGCGGTAGTGACCAGGTCGTATCCACTAGCAACGGCTCAACCTCTCTGACTGCTGAAGATAGGCGCGGTACAAGGGAGTAGACAGAAGCAAGGTCGGACGTAGCAGAAGGTCGGGGCAGGCAGCAAGGATCGTAGTCAGGGGCAACGGCAGGAGGTCTGGAACACAGGCTAGGAACACACAAGGGAACGCTTTCACTGGCACAATGGCAACAAGATCCGGCGAGGGAGTGCAGGGGAAGTGAGGTATACATAGGGAGTGCACAGGTGAACACACTGATTAGAACCACTGCGCCAATCAGCGGCGCAGTGGCCCTTTAAATCGCAGAGACCCGGCGTGCGCGCGCCCTAGGGAGCGGGGCCGCGCGCGCCGGGACAGGACCGACGGAGAGCGAGTCAGGTACAGGAGCCGGGGTGCGCATCGCGAGCGGGCGCCACCCGCATCGTGAATCGCATCCCGGCTGGAGGCGGTATCGCAGCGCACCCGGTCAGTGGATCTGACCGGGGCGCTGCGGGAGCGAGAGTGTAGCGAGCGCTCCGAGGAGAAGCGGGGACCCGGAGCGCTCGGCGTAACAGTACCCCCCCCCTTGGGTCTCCCCCTCTTCTTGGAGCCTGAGAACCTGAGGACCAGATTTTTATCTAGGATGTTGTCCTCAGGTTCCCAGGATCTCTCTTCAGGACCACAGCCCTCCCAGTCAACCAAAAAGAAGGTTTTTCCTCTGACCTTTTTGGAGGCCAGTATCTCCTTTACAGGAAAGATGTCAGAAGAACCGGAGACAGGAGTGGGAGAGATAAGTTTAGGAGAGAAACGGTTGATGATGAGTGGTTTAAGAAGAGAAACGTGAAAGGCATTAGGAATACGAAGAGAAGGAGGGAGAAGAAGTTTATAAGAGACAGGATTAATCTGGCACAAAATTTTGAAAGGACCAAGATAGCGTGGTCCCAATTTGTAGCTGGGAACACGGAAGCGGACATATTTAGCGGAGAGCCATACCTTGTCTCCGGGAGAAAAAATGGGGGGAGCTCTTCTTTTCTTATCAGCAAACTTCTTCATGCGTGATGAAGCCTGTAAAAGAGAATTTTGGGTCTCTTTCCATATGGTGGAAAGATCACGAGTTATTTCATCCACAGCGGGTACACCAGAGGGCAAGGGAGTAGGGAGGGGGGGAAGAGGGTGACGGCCGTACACCACGAAAAATGGGGATTTGGAAGAAGATTCAGAAACTCTGAAGTTATACGAGAATTCGGCCCATGGTAGAAGATCTGCCCAGTCATCCTGGCGGGAGGAAACAAAATGCCGTAAATAATCACCCAGGACCTGGTTAATTCTTTCTACTTGCCCATTGGATTGAGGATGATAAGCAGAAGAAAAGTTTAATTTAATCTTGAGTTGTTTACAGAGAGCCCTCCAGAATTTAGACACGAATTGGAAGCCTCTATCCGAGACGATCTGCGTGGGCAACCCGTGAAGACGAAAAATGTGTACAAAAAATTGTTTTGCCAACTGAGGCGCAGAAGGAAGACCAGGAAGAGGGATGAAATGTGCCATCTTGGAGAATCGATCAACGACCACCCAAACAACAGTGTTGCCACGGGATGAGGGTAAGTCTGTAATAAAGTCCATACCAATCAGAGACCAAGGCTGTTCGGGAACAGGCAGAGGATGAAGAAGACCAGCGGGCTTCTGGCGAGGAGTCTTATCCCGGGCACAGACAGTGCAGGCTCGCACAAAATCCACAACATCCGTCTCCAGAGTCGGCCACCAATAGAAACGAGAGATGAGTTGCACGGATTTCTTGATGCCCGCATGACCTGCGAGATGGGAGGAGTGACCCCATTTGAGGATTCCGAGGCGTTGGCGTGGAGAGACGAAGGTCTTCCCTGGAGGAGTTTGCCTGATGGAGGCTGGAGAAGTGGAGATCAGGCAGTCAGGAGGAATGATGTGTTGCGGAGAGAGCTCTACTTCCGAGGCATCCGAGGAACGAGAGAGAGCATCGGCCCTAATGTTCTTATCGGCAGGCCGAAAGTGAATTTCAAAATTAAATCGGGCAAAGAACAGAGACCACCTGGCCTGGCGAGGATTCAGCCGTTGGGCAGACTGGAGATAGGAGAGGTTCTTGTGATCGGTGTAAATAATAACTGGAAATCTTGATCCCTCCAGCAGATGCCTCCATTCCTCAAGTGCTAATTTAATGGCTAGTAGCTCTCGATCCCCGATGGAGTAGTTCCTCTCCGCCGGAGAGAAGGTCTTAGAAAAAAAACCACAAGTAACAGCATGCCCGGAAGAATTTTTTTGTAGAAGGACCGCTCCAGCTCCTACTGAGGAGGCATCAACCTCCAATAGGAAGGGTTTAGATGGGTCAGGTCTGGAGAGCACGGGAGCTGAAGAAAAGGCAGACTTGAGCTGTTTAAAGGCGTCTTCCGCTTGAGGAGGCCATGACTTAGGATTGGCATTTTTTTTGGTTAAAGCCACGATAGGAGCCACAATGGTGGAAAAATGTGGAATAAATTGTCTGTAATAATTGGCGAACCCCAAAAAACGTTGGATAGCACGGAGTCCGGAGGGGCGTGGCCAATCTAAGACGGCAGAGAGTTTGTCTGGATCCATTTGTAGTCCCTGGCCAGAGACCAAGTATCCTAGGAAAGGAAGAGATTGACATTCAAACAGACATTTCTCCATTTTGGCATAAAGTTGATTGTCACGAAGTCTCTGAAGAACCATGCGGACATGCTGGCGGTGTTCTTCTAGGTTGGCAGAAAAAATCAGGATATACAACAACACAGGAATATAAGAGATCACGAAAAATTTCATTAACAAAGTCTTGGAAGACGGCAGGGGCGTTGCACAGGCCAAAGGGCATGACCAGATACTCAAAGTGTCCATCTCTAGTGTTAAATGCCGTTTTCCATTCATCCCCCTCTCTGATGCGGATGAGATTATAAGCACCTCTTAAGTCCAGTTTGGTAAAGATGTGGGCACCTTGGAGGCGATCAAAGAGTTCAGAGATGCGAGGTAGAGGGTAGCGGTTCTTTACCGTGATTTTATTAAGACCGCGGTAGTCAATGCAAGGACGTAGGGAGCCATCTTTTTTGGACACAAAGAAAAATCCGGCTCCGGCAGGAGAGGAGGATTTGCGGATAAAGCCCTTTTTTAAATTTTCCTGGATGTACTCAGACATAGCAAGAGTCTCTGGGGCAGAGAGAGGATAAATTCTGCCCCGGGGTGGAGTAGTGCCCGGGAGGAGGTCAATAGGACAGTCATAAGGCCTGTGAGGAGGTAGAGTCTCAGCTTGTTTTTTGCAGAAAACATCCGCAAAGTCCATATAGGCCTTAGGGAGACCGGTTACAGGGGGAACCACAGGGTCACGGCAAGGAGTACTGGTAACCGGTTTAAGGCAGTCCTTGAAACAAGAGGGACCCCAACTCTTGATCTCCCCTGTGGACCAATCCAGGGTTGGGGAATGGTGTTGAAGCCAGGGTAGTCCAAGGAGAATTTCGGAAGTGCAATTGGAGAGGACCAAAAACTAAATTTTTTTGTGGTGAGGTCCGATGCACATTAGGAGGGGTTCCGTGCGGTAACGCACGGCACAGTCCAATCTTTCATTGTTAGCGCAATTGATGTAGAGAGGTCTGGCGAGACTGGTCACTGGGATGTTGAACCTGTTGATGAGAGAGGCCAAAATAAAGTTTCCTGCAGATCCGGAGTCCAAGAAGGCCTTAGTGGAGAAGGAGAAGGTAGAGGCAGATATCCGCACAGGCACAGTAAGACGTGGAGAAGCAGAGTTGACATCAAGGACTGTTTCACCTTTGTGCGGAGTCAGCGTACGTCTTTCCAGGCGGGGAGGACGGATAGGACAATCCTTCAGGAAGTGTTCGGTACCGGCACAGTACAGGCAGAGATTCTCCATGCGGCGTCGTGTCCTCTCTTGAGGTGTCAGGCGAGACCGGTCAACTTGCATAGCCTCCACGGCGGGAGGCACAGGAACGGATTGCAGAGGACCAGAGGAGAGAGGAGCCGGGGAGAAAAAACGCCTCGTGCGAACAAAGTCCATATCCTGGCGGAGCTCCTGACGCCTTTCGGAAAAACGCATGTCAATGCGAGTGGCTAGATGAATGAGTTCATGTAGGTTAGCAGGAATTTCTCGTGCGGCCAGAACATCTTTAATGTTGCTGGATAGGCCTTTTTTAAAGGTCGCGCAGAGGGCCTCATTATTCCAGGAAAGTTCTGAAGCAAGAGTACGGAATTGCACGGCGTACTCGCCAACGGAAGAATTACCCTGGACCAGGTTCAGCAGGGCAGTCTCAGCAGAAGAGACTCGGGCAGGTTCCTCAAAGACACTTCGAATTTCCGAGAAGAAGGAGTGTACAGAGGCAGTGACGGGGTCATTGCGGTCCCAGAGCGGTGTGGCCCATGACAGAGCTTTTCCAGACAGAAGGCTGACTACGAAAGCCACCTTAGACCTTTCAGTAGGAAACTGGTCCGACATCATCTCCAAGTGCAGGGAACATTGTGAAAGAAAGCCACGGCAAAACTTAGAGTCCCCATCAAATTTATCCGGCAAGGATAGTCGTAGGCCTGAGGCGGCCACTCGCTGCGGAGGAGGTGCAGGAGCTGGCGGAGGAGATGATTGCTGAAGCTGTGGTAGTAGCTGCTGTAGCATCACGGTCAGTTGAGACAGCTGGTGGCCTTGTTGCGCTATCTGTTGTGACTGCTGGGCGACCACCGTGGTGAGGTCGGCGACAACTGGCAGAGGAACTTCAGCGGGATCCATGGCCGGATCTACTGTCACGATGCCGGCTGGCAGGAGGTGGATCCTCTGTGCCAGAGAGGGATTGGCGTGGACCGTGCTAGTGGACCGGTTCTAAGTCACTACTGGTATTCACCAGAGCCCGCCGCAAAGCGGGATGGTCTTGCTGCGGCGGTAGTTACCAGGTCATATCCACTAGCAATGGCTCAACCTCTCTGACTGCTGAAGATAGGCGCGGTACAAGGGAGTAGACAGAAGCAAGGTCGGACGTAGCAGAAGGTCGGGGCAGGCAGCAAGGATCGTAGTCAGGGGCAACGGCAGGAGGTCTGGAACACAGGCTAGGAACACACAAGGGAACGCTTTCACTGGCACAATGGCAACAAGATCCGGCGAGGGAGTGCAGGGGAAGTGAGGTATAAATAGGGAGTGCACAGGTGAACACACTGATTAGAACCACTGCGCCAATCAGCGGCGCAGTGGCCCTTTAAATCGCAGAGACCCGGCGCGCGCGCGCCCTAGGGAGCGGGGCCGCGCGCGCCGGGACAGGACCGACGGAGAGCGAGTCAGGTACGGGAGCCGGGGTGCGCATCGCGAGCGGGCGCCACCCGCATCGCGAATCGCATCCCGGCTGGAGGCGGTATCGCAGCGCACCCGGTCAGTGGATCTGACCGGGGCGCTGCGGGAGCGAGAGTGTAGCGAGCGCTCCGGGGAGGAGCGGGGACCCGGAGCGCTCGGCGTAACAATAAGATTTGTAAGCACCCCTTTAACCACTTCCTTCCACATGTCTGCAGAAAGACTAGGAACATCCTCGACCCACTTCAACTATGCAAGAGCAAACGGATCTGGACCCACTGATTGCAATAACGCATAACTCTGAGTGAGAGGCTTAGCCAGGTCGGTGGTTCCCAGGAGCAACTCCAATTAGTTAAACACAGGGGCAACTTCCAGTGAACCAAACTGTGTAGAAACTGCATGTCGCAACTGAAGATACCTGAAGTTGGCATCTTGAGAGACGTGAAACTGTTCTCTAAATTCAGCAAATGAAGGAAAGACACAGTCATCTCCAAACAAGTGAATTGCAAATTTGAGACCCTGGGAGCTCCAAAATCCAGTTGCCTCCAACCCCTGCAGGTGTTTCAAGTGAGGATTACCCCACAGGGGTGCTCTGAGGAAAGCGTCCAGAAATCACCGACCAGACCGCAGCCATAGTCTTAATATGAGCTGGCAAGGAAAAAAAGGGAGCATACCTGTAAAAGAACCCAGAAGAGCTCCAGCCAGGGCTGTAAAAGCATTAGAAAGGTCTGGGTCAATCCACCAGGCCGTGTACACCAGCTGTGAAGCTATAAAATAGTTATGCATATTAGGAGCAGCAAGTTCCCCCCCCCCCCCCCCCCCCCCCGGTGCTTTGGCGCCTTGAGCAGTGCCTGTCCCAATCTTGGAGGTTTGTTCTGTCAATAGAAGGCTCTCAGGGCCCTGTTAAGTTTAACAAAAAAAAAACTGGGAGGAATAATAGGTGTCAAATGAAAGAGGTAGAGGAAAATAATTTCGAAAATATTAACCATACCTGCTAAGGATTAGGGTAAGCCTGTAAGCGAGTAAGCTTATTCCCTAAAAGAGGGTCCAAATCAAGTGCCATGAATTCAGAATTATTAGGTGACACCTTCATTCCCAAATATCTAAAGTGGGACACAGCCTGCAACCCATTAGGCAATGTAGAGGGCAAAACCCCTTCCTGGGACAAGGACATAATAGATGATTTGGCCCAATTTACTCTCAGACCAGAGACCGCCCGAACCTCTCCAAAAGACAAAACAGAGCATCTAAGGAGCCATTCACATCAGCCAAATAAACCAGGGTATCATCATGATACAGGGATATGTTTTCAGTCAGGGAACCTCTGGGGATACCTTTAATAGAGTCAGAGGCAAGAACAGTGACCGCCAGAGGTTCTACTGCCAAAGCAAACAGAAAAGGAGATAAAGGGCACCACTGCCGAGTGCCACTACCCAACGGAAAGGAGCTTGATATTTCTAAATTAGTGCATACTCGGGCCCTAGGCATATCATACAGCAGACGGTCCCACGCCCTGAAAACAGGTCCGAAGCGAAGGATGCGCATCAGCCACCAATTGTAGTGCCTAGAGATGAACATACTTTTCAAAAATTTGATTCGGCAGATTCTCCAAATTTTTTGAAAAAATTTGGTTTGATACAAATTTATTTGCTGTGAATCTATATTAAAAACGTCTATTTCTGACCTACAGAGAGCCTCGATAGGGGTCTAGAACACTTTGCTGTGTTCTAACACGCATATAGATGCGTGAAATAATAGTGAAATAATACTGTTATTCAGAATAACATGCAGATTATCGGCATCGCTTTTAGAATCACTGCTGCAGAGAGGCACAATGACAGAGCCTGGAGGTGGCATCAGTATGAGGAGACCATATAGTGGCTGAATGACACAACATGGAGGTGTTGGCAGCATGAGGAGACCATATAGTGGCTGAATGACACAGCTTGGATGAGGCGAAAGTATGAGGAGACCATATAGTGGCTGAATGACACAGTGTGGAGGTGTTGGTAGCATGAGGAACCAATCAAATACTCCTAAGTGTCTCAGGGCAAAACAATGAAAATTACAATTTTAGGGACAAGTCCCCAAGGACTGCCCTAAACTAGAGACTACTTAACTAAATTATTAAAACTTAACTTTTAAGACAACCACTTAATTATAAATTGTGCTTTTGGTACCATAGTGAAAAAATTTTTAAAAAGTCCAGTCATCCACTGTGTGACTACAAAATAGGTCAATATTGCCCATATGCCTTGTGATCAGTGTCACAGTGGGAAAGTCTAGCTCGCCCAGACAGTGTCGCCACCGCTGACTAGAGAAATTCCCACCCTATTCAAGTATTACTTTTGTACCACTTATAATTAAGTGGTTGTAATAAAAGTTAAGTTTTAATAATTTAGTTAAGTAGTCTCTAGGGCAGTCCTTGGGGACTTGTCCCTAAAATTGTAATTTTCTTTTTTTTTGGCAGCATGAGGAGACCATATAGTGGCTGAATGACACTGTGGAGGTGTTGGCAGCATGAGGAGACCATATAGTGTCTGAATGGCACAGCCAGGAGTTGGCAGCAATATGAGTAGAAACTAGGCCTTCACAGTCCCTAAGATTATAACAACATTTTTATTCCCAGACCCAGGCCCAGCAGCATCAGTAAACCATGTATTCCCTGAATGACCCAGCCTGGAGTTGGGAAAAAGCATGATGAGACCATTGAAATATAAGAATTTTAAATAGAAATCTAAGATTTTGAAATTGAAATTGAGGTATTTTGAAATTGAACTTTTAACCTCAAGTTTTAGTGTCCCGGGCCCCGGTGTGTGGGTACAAAGGACCTAATCTAACAAGGAGTCACATGTCACATGGCAGCAGGTGGCATCAGTAGGAGGAGACCATATAGTGGCTGAATGGCACAGCCTGGAGTTGACTAAAGCATGAGAAGAGACCATATGGTGGCTGAATGGCACAGCCTGGAGTTGGTGGCAGATGAGGAGACAATAGGGCCTCACAATCTATAAGAATAAAAGATGAAGTTTGAAATTTCCATTGAAGATGTATGGTACCTAGTGCTACCATAAACATATATAGGTAATATCCTAGGCCCAGCAGCTTCACTAAACCATGTAGTTGCTTAATGAAACAGACAGGAGAAGGCAGCAGCATGAGTACACAAGAGGGGTTCACAACCCCTAACATTAAACGGTGAATGTTGAAATCTCTATTGAAGATGCATATTAGCTAGTGTTACCATCCCAAAATTTATGGCCCAAGCCCAGCAGCATCAGTAAGTCAAGAAGTTCCTGAAACACACAGCCAGGAGCAGGCATCAGCAGTACTATAGAGGGTTTCATAACTACTAAGATTGAAAGATCAATGTTGAAATCTCTACTGAAGAGGTATGTTACCTCGTGCTATCATCAAATAATTTAAGGCCCAAGCCTAGCAGCATCACAAAACCATATAGTTGCTGAAACACACAGCCTGGAGCAGGCATCAGCATGATTTTAAAAGAGCACTTCCCAACCCTTAACATTAAAACGTTAAATTTGAAATCTGTATACAAGATGTATGTTTGCTAACATCACAAAAATGTTATGCACAGGTCCAGCAGCATCAGTAAGCCAAGTAGTTCCTGAAACACACATCCTGGATCAGGCAGCAGGAAGCGTACATAAGAGGGCTTCACAAATCCTAATGTTAAAAGATCAATGTTGAAATCTTGATTGAGCATGCATGTTTGCTAGTGCTAACAGAAAAATTTGTAGGTAATATCCAAGACAGTCTCAGCAGCATCAGAAAACAATATGTATTGGCTAAATGACACAGCCTGGAGGTGGGGAAATCATAAGGAGCCCATATAGTGGCTGAATGGCACAGCCTGGAATTGGCAGAAGCATAAGGAGAGAAAATAGTGTCTGAATGAAACAGCCTGGAGGTGGCAGCAGCAGCATCAGGAGTCCTAAAAGTGACCCGGTGACAGTGGTGGCTGCGGTGGGTGGCTATACCAGTTCAGGGTGATGAAGATGGCTGGAATGTTTGTAACTAGGGAGCAGTGCCTTAAATCTGTTTGGCACTATCCATATTTGTGAAGTGTTGGTGTAGCACCATGGTCAATCTACTCTGATGCATCTGGCATTGGTGGGTGGAAATCCTGGCTGATCCATGCCTGATTCATCTTCACAAAGGTCAGTCTCTCCACATTTTTCATGGACAGACGAGTTCTCCATGGGGTGGCTATGGCCCCCACTGCACTAAACACCCACGCTGATGCCACACTACTGGCCAGGCAGCTTTTTCAGGGCAAAGTCTGCTAGTTGCAGCCATAAATCAAGTTTGGCTGCCCAGAAGTGCAGCGGATCTTCAATGTTGCAAGAAAAGAAATGATGATGGCACTCACCATGAGCAGCGTGACAGCTGTGCTTTATTCAGAAAACCAGCAAATTAGAGCATGGGGAGGAGGGACTCCAGGAGCATGTCATAGCTATTTCGTGCACCAGGTGCACTTCTTCAGTGGTCTGAAGAAGTGCACCTGGTGCACAACATACCTATAACACGCTCCTGGCATCCCTCCTCCCCATGCTGTAATCTGCTGGTTTTCTGAATAAAGCACAGCTGTTACCCTGCTCATGGTGAGTGCCATCAGCATTTATTTTCTTGCATTATTCGTTGAATTCTGGATTGAGCACCCCGTGTAAGGTGTACTAACTGTGGGTCCTTGGCATCCAGATATTGGGTGTATGAGAGCAGTGCCAAGCTCTTTTTCTTTTTGGAAGGATTTTCAATGTTTGTTGGCACGGCCATGTCAAGTTACGCCACCACCTGCTGGTTCAGGTCCTGCTCCATGTCTACCTGCTGCTGATGAGTTGCTTCACTAAGCGGGTGAAGAAAGGTACTCATCAGTGACAGTAGACTCAGGCTGCTGCTGATGGAGCTGGTACTGCTCCTGCCACCCCACCCCTCCCCAGCAGCCATGGCAGTGGAAGGTTTGCGCAGATGGCCCCCTGAGTAAGATCTGCTAGTGGATGGACAATGGCGCCGATAGGCATCAGCCAACTGACTACATAGGATCTCTCTGTAGTGGGTCAGTTTGTCCTCTCAGTGGGTGTAAAAAAGACCCCCATTTTGTTCCGGTCGCGAGGGTCCAATAAGGTGGAGACCCAGAAGTCATCCCGCTGCCGAATGGTGACAATTCGTCTGTCACTACGCAAGCAAGTGAGCGTGCATCGTGCCATTTGTGCAAGTGACTCGGAGGGACTCCCTGCCTCCATCTCCACTGCATACTGCCCCGGTGTTTCTGGGTCCTCTTTCTCGCCTTCCTCATAACCCTTTAGCTCCTCTATTTGATCATGCTCCTTTTCTCCTGTCAGATGACTAGAAACACCGCCCATCTCATGAAACCTAAACTGTGCTCCACTGTTCCCCTCATCCTCCCCCTCCTCCAGTTCAGCACGCACATTGCTCAAGTGGCCGTGAGATGTAGCCACAACATCTCCATTGCCCTGACTAGCCATCGTTTCCAACACTTGTTGTAGGAAATGAAGCAGTGGAATGACATTGTTCATACCGTAATCCTAGCAATTTACGTATAATGTGGATTTCTCAAAGCGCCTGAGCAAATGGCAGGTGTCACGTATGAGCTGCCACTGGTTGACATTGAAGTTACACAGGAGAGTACCCGTATCCACTTGGATCATCAAGAAATCGGTAATGGTTGTCCTCTGTTCGTACAGTCGGTCCAACATATGGAGGGTGGAATTCCAACGTGTGGCAACGTCACAAATCAGACTGTTAGGGGATACCATTCTGGCACTGCAGCTGAAGAAGGGTGTGCTTTGCGATGTACGAGTGTCTGAAGTGTGCCATGTAGGACGTATGTTTCACCCTTCCTTATCGCAGAGCGGGCAAGATGTTCTTCCCGTTGTCGGTCACCATGGTTCTCATTTCCAGATTTTGTGGAGTAAGCCATGCTCCGATTTCTTTACAAATTACTTTTAGCAGTTTCTCCCCTGTGTGACTCTTTTCGCCAAGGCAGACCATGTGAAGAACAACGTGACACCGTTGTGAACTGCACACATGGTATGCTGAAGGGCATATGAGACTTGTCCGGGCAGTGGAGACTGAGGACTCGGTGGGGGATGAGGAGGCAGAGTCGCACACTGTCACAGGACCAACGGGCTGACAGGAGGTAGCATCGTGACCTGTACAAGTTGGGGTTGTGGCTGTGCAGGAACCACATTCACCCAGGGAGCCGTAAAGGACATGTATTGTCCCTGACCGTAGTTACAGCTCCAGACGTCAGCGATGCTGTGCACTTTGGTACACACCGACAGGCTCAAGGACTGGCCCACCTTCTTTTCCACAAAATTGTGCAGGGCTGGTACTGCCTTCTTCGCAAAGAAATGACGGCTTGGCACGCTCCACCTTGGCTCGGCACAAGCCAGTGGCGTTGCGACCCGGGTGTGGGGGGTGCGGCCCACACCGGGTGACACCAACCTAATGGGGTGACACCAAGACGCAGCACCCACCCCCCCTCCCCAGCTACACCGACACCCCCCCTCCCCAGCTGCACTGATACTCCCCATCTGTGCCCGACCGGCCTCCCATCCGTCAGCATCCCCCCCCGCCGCCTTCACCTGCGCTGTGTGTGCGGTGCGCCCGTCCGTCAGCAACCCCCCCCCCCCTTTCACCTGCACTGTGCGCCCGTCCGTCATCACCAGCACTGTGCCCGGCCTCCGCTCCCACGTCTGCGCCGGCCTGACGTCACACCGCATGGCCGCACAAGAGGACGTCAGTCACGTCACTCGCAGGGCGCCCGGTGAGAAGGAGCGCTGCGCTGGATGCGTGAGTGAGTGTGTGTGTCTGTCTCTATCTATGTTTGTGACTCTGTGTGTGTATGTGTGTGACTGTGTGTATGTGACTCTGTGTGTGTGTGACTGTGTGACTATGTGTGTGTGTGACTGTGTGTGTTTGTGTCTCTGTGTGTGTGTTTGTGTGACTCTCTGAGTGTGTGTGTGTGACTGTGTGACTCTGTGTGTGTGTGTTTGTGCGACTCTGTGTATTTGTGTGACTCTGTGTGTGTGACTGTGTGACTGTGTGTGTGACTCTGTGTGTGTGTGTGACTGTGTGACTCTGTGTGTGTGTCTGTCTGTGAGTGTGTGTCTCTCTGACTGTGTGTATGTGTGTGTTTGTGTATGTGTCTCTCTGTGTTTTATGTGTTTTTTTTGTGTGTGTGTGTGTGGGGGGGGGGGGGGGGGTGGGTGTTGAACCAGCGATGTAATGTGGGGAGACTTTGACCCATTGTGGGGAACCTGCAAGGGAACCTGCGGCCTAATGTGGGGAAACTACAACCAAATGTGCGGAGTCTATGCTACCTAATGTGGGGAGTCTATGCTACCTAATGTGGGGAATCTGTGCTACCAAATGAGGGGAGTCTATGTTACCTTATGTGGGGAGTCTATGCTACCGAATGTGGGGAATCTATGTTACCTAATGTGGGGAAATTGCTACCTATTGTGGGGAATCTGTGCTACCTAATGTGGGGAAATTGCTACCTAATGTGGGGAAACTGCTACCTAATGTGGGGAATCTGTGCTACCTAATGCAGGGAAATTGCTACCTATTGTGGGGTAACTGGTACCTACCTAATGTGGGGGAACTGGTACCAAATGTGGGGAATCTATGCTGCCTAATGTGGGGAAAAGATACTACATAATGTGGGGAAACTGCTACCTACCTAATGTGGGGGAACTGCTGCCTACCTAATGTGGGGGAACTGCTGCCTACCTAATGTGGGGGAACTGCTGCCTACCTAATGCTCCTCCACTGGCAGTAGCACCCTCATTATCCACCAGCAACACCCCCCCCCAGCAGTATCCTGATGGTGGATGATGGTGGTGATGCTGCCAGGGGGGATGGCCAATAGCACCCTCATCATCCTCCAGCAACACCCCCCCAGTAGTAGCACCCCCATCATCCACTAGCAACACCACCAATACCCCCCTCCCGTGGTAATAGCATCAGCTAATGGATGTTGAGGGGTGTTACTGCGGTTGTGGTATTATATTCAGAAGGTGCACTGTATGGCAACGTTACATTCAGAGGGCGCAGTTTGTGGTAGTATTATATTCAGAGGGGAGCGAACTTAAAGTAAATTCGATTTGTCACGAACTTCTCGGCTCGGCAGTTGATGACTTTTCCTGCATAAATTAGTTCAGCCTTCAGGTGCTCCGTTGGGCTGGAAAAGGTGGATACAGTCCTAGTAAAGAGTCTCCTAGGACTGTATCCACCTTTTCCAGCCCACGGGAGCACCTGAAAGCTGAACTAATTTATGCAGGAAAAGTCATCAACTGCCGAGCCGAGAAGTTCGTGACGAGTTGAATTTACTGTAGTTCGTTCATCTCTAAGTATTATATTCAGAGGGCGCAGTGGGTGGTAGTATTATATTCAGAGGCTACAGTATGTGGCGGTATTATATTCAAGGGTACAGTATGTGGCAGATTTATATTCAGGGGTACAGTATGTGGCAGATTTATATTCAGAGGGCGCTGTTTGTGGTAGTATTATATTCAGAGGGCGCAGTGGTTGGTAGAATTATATTCAGTGGGTACAGTGTGTGGCAGATTTATATTCAAGGGTACAGTATGTGGCAGATTTATATTCAGAGGGTACAGTATGTGGCAGATTTATGTTCAGAGGGCACAGTGTGTGGTAGTATTATATTCAGAGGGCGCAATGGGTGGTAGTATTATATTCAGAGGGTACAGTGTGTGGCGGTATTATATTCAGGGGTACAGTATGTGGCAGATTTATATTCAGAGGGTACAGTGTGTGGCGGTATTATACTCAGAGGGTACAGTATGTGGTAGTATTATATTCAGTGGGTACAGTGTGTGGCGGTATTATATTCAGGGGTACAGTATGTGGCAGATTTATATTCAGAGTGTACAGTATGTGTTGGTATTATATTCAGAATGAACAGTGTGTGGTAGTATTATATTCAGAGGGCACAGTGGGTGGTAGTATTATATTCAGAGGGTACAATGTGTGGCGGTATTATATTCAGGGGTACAGTATGTGGCAGATTTATATTCAGAGTGTACAGTATGTGTTGGTATTATATTCAGAATGTACAGTGTGTGGTAGTATTATATTCAGTGGGTACGGTGTATGGAAGGTTTATAATCAAAGAGTATAGTGTATAGTAGTATTATAGTTAGAGGATACAGTGTCTGGCAGGTTTATAGTAATTATTGTTTTTATATAGAGAATGAGAATGCGCTGACATAGTGAGGAGACGTCTGGGCGTCACATTCTGCAGAGAGAAGTTTTAGCTGGAACAAGTCCTGGCGCTATGTACCATCTGAATTAGATAAGGAAAGACTATGGAGAAGACGTCACCTGTAGTCACTGATATCATTGTACATTCTCCTCTCTATGTCCTATCAGAACTGTAGTCGCTTGTCAGTTCTACAGTTAGGTCAGTGAAACTACAACTCCCAGCATAACCTCACCACTGCTCAAAGGGGTACTCTACTGGAAAACATTTTTTTTTTATCAACTGGTGCTACAAAGTTAAACAGATTTGTAAATTACTTCTATTTAAAACTCTTAATCCTTCCAGTACTTATTAGCTGCTGTATAAGCGATTCACAGGAAGTTATTTTCTTTTTAATTTATTTTCTGTCTGACCACAGTGCTCTGTGCTGACACCAAGAACTGTCCGTAGTAGGCGCAAATCCCCATAGCAAACCTATCCTGCTCTGGACAGTTCCTGACATGGACAGAGGTGTCAGCAAATAGCACTGTGGTCAGACTGGAAAGAACTACACAACTTCCTGTGGAGCATACACCAGCTTATAAGTACTGTAAGGATTAAGATTTTAAATAGAAGTAATTTAAAAATCTGTTTAACTTTCTGGCACCAGTTGATATAAAAGTAAATGTTTTCCAGTGGAGTACCCCTTTAAGTAATTCTGGGAGCTGTATATTTAAATGGTGAAAACTTCTTTAACACTTTCCCATTCTGTGGCAACTGGTATATCTGATTATTATACTGGAATTTCTCACAATGCGCTACAACAGTGGTGTCTGTCACAACAGGCTAAACACTTACTGGGGGGAGGGGGGAGGTATGGGGTGACACCATTTTCTACCGCACTGGGTGACACCAACCCTAGCAACGCCACTGGCACAAGCCATCAGTTCTCTGAAAGGTGCAGAGTCCACCAATTGAAAAGGGAGGGACTGCAGCACCAGCAACTTGAACAGAAGCATATTCAGCTTCTGCGCCGTTGGATGAGTGGGCGCATACTGTTTTCTCTTGGACATGGCTTCGTGGATGGATTGTTGGCGGAATAGCTGAGTCAAAGTGGGAAAAGCAGGAGCATCTGGAGCGACAGAAGTAGGGTATCACTCACAGCTCCCTTCGGCTGAGGTGGTGGAGCCTTGGCTGGCTGAAAGAGGGAGCGGTGTGCCACTGGGTGATGCAGCAGGCTGGACCACTACATCGGAGCCACGGTTCTCCAAGGCCGCTTTATGATGGTGAAGCATGTGTTGAGGCAGGGCCATGGTGCCAACATTGGGACCCTGGCCACGCTTCACCTTCTGCCGACATATCTTGCATGTGGCTAAGTGAACCTGCTTGATGAAAAACTACCACACCGCAGAGTGGCTGATTTTCCCACCAACAGTCCACACTAATTGACTGCTACTGCCGCCATTTCCAGGAACCCCTGTTCTACTACCTCTTGGGAAGGTAGGCTGCCGCAAAGCAGGTGGTCTCCCCCGGGCATGTTTGTCTCCAGAATTTCCACTTCTGCCACCACGCTGACTGCCAACCATGCTACCGCCTTGCTGGCTCAGCTTCTGCCTCAAGGGCAACCTGCAACTCTCTTCTCCTGATGATGATGAAGCCCCTTCTGCACCCGGCTCCCAATTGTGATTGGCTTCATCATCATCGAATTATGTCTGCACGTCACTGATGTCCTCCTCAGGTTCCTCAACAGTGTCTGCTTCAGGACCCTGAACCCTGGCAACACTGCCTCCCACGTCACTCTCCTCATCACTACCTGCCTGTTTAGGAAAGGAAGCAGCGCCTGTCTCCTCCACTTCTTGGCTGGGCAGTAGCTGCTGACTCTCCTCTATTAGATCGTCCTCAGTGAATAGTGGAGCTGAACCCACAGCATAAGATATGTCTCTAGGAGAGGGAATAGCACAGGACAGAGGCAATGGTAGGACAGGGACTGCTCCCGGGCCATGCCAACGAGGGTTGTGTCTGAGGAACCCACAGACTGTTGACTGGGGGTGTCAGATGTCACTTGTGATGAAGTGGATGACCGTGTTAACCAATCGACAATGACAGATGGGTTGCTGGTCGAGACACGACCACTAGCTGAATAACGGAGTTCAGGCTTCTCACTGCGACTCCTGCTGTCATTCGCCCCTAGTCTGCTGCGACCTTTGTCTGAAGGATTTAGGCCTCTGCCACTCCTCTGTGCACGTCCTGGCACTTCTCTGCCTGACATAGTGCGTATATGAGGGGAGCAAAATATGCTTCACTACGCTTAAAACAGTATTTGTCTAGAACAGCAGGAGGTGTGCACTTTTGGCTGTCCTTTTACCGTATCTAGGCCCTTGACAGATTAACAGGAACAAAATAGTACACTACTTGTGGTATGCACTGATGAGGGCAGAAAAATGCTCTACAGTACACTTAAAGTATCTGAGTACAACACCAGCCGATGAGTACTTTTGGCTGGACTTTCACAGTATGTAGGACCTTGACAGATTAACAGTTACAAAATAGTACACTACTTAGATGTACGTAAGCGGTATGCATTTATGAGGGCAGAAAAATGCACTACAATGAGCCTAAAAACTCTGTATTTTTGTAATACACCAGCCGGTGATTACTTTTGGCTGTCCTTTCACAGTATGTAGGCCCTTGACAGATTAAGGGTGCTTTTACACTACGATTGTAGTGTACAGTTGCTGGATCCAGTTGGGAGGGGCGAAAACCGGCCGCTCCCGTATCCCAGCCGGATCCTGCCCGAACCTCAATCATTTCAATGAGTCTAACGGAGTCAAACGCTGACTCCGGTTGTCTCATTTTTGCCCCGTATACAGTTTTTTAACCGGACCTAAAACCGTGGTATACCACGGTTCCATGTCCGGTCAGAAAACCGTATTCGGGGAAAAATGAGACAACCCGAGTCAGCGTTTGACTCCGGTCGGCTCATTGAAATGAATGGGGTTTGGGCAGGATCCGGCTGGGATACGGGAGCGGACGGTTTTCGCCCCTCCCAACCGGATCCAGCAACCGTACACTACAAACGTAGTGTGAAAGCACCCTAAGAGGTACAAATAGGCCACTACTTAGATGTACATATGTGGTATGCACTGATGAGGGCAGAAAAATGCACTACAATATGCCTAAAAACTCTGTATTTTTGTAAAACACCAGCAGGAGATTACTTTTGTCTGCCCCTTCACAGTATGTAGGCCCTTGACAGATTACCAGGTAAAAAATAGTACACTACTTAGATGTAGTTATGTGGTATGCTCTGATGAGGGCAGAAAAATGCTCAACAGTGCACTTAAAAAAGTATCTGAGTACAACACCAGCCGATGAGTACTTTTGGCTGTTCTTTCACAGTATATAGGCCCTTGACAGATTAGCAGGAAGAATATAGTACAATACTTAGATGTACATATGCGGTATGCACTTATGAGGGCAGAAAAATGCGCTACAATGCGCCGGAAAACTCAGTATTTTTTTAAAACACCAGCCGGTGATAACTTTTGGCTGTCCTTTCACAGTATGTAGGACCTTGACAGATTAAGAGTTACAAAATAGTTAGCTACTTAGATGTACGTATGCGGTATGCCCTGATGAGGGCAGAAAAATGTGTTATTTTTTCTGTATTTTTGTAAAACACCAGCAGGAGATTGCTTTTGTCTGTCCCTTCACAGTATGTAGGCCCTTGACAGATTAACAGGTACAAAATAGTACACTACTTAGATGTAGTTATGTGGTATGCACTGATGAGGGCAGAAAAATGCTCTACAGTACACTTAAAAAAGTATCTGAGTACAACACCAGCCGATGAGTACTTTTTGGCTGTTCTTTCACAGTACGTAGGCCCTTGACATATTAACAGGTAGAATATAGTACAATACTTAGATGTACATATGCGGTGTGCACTTATGAGGGCAGAAAAATGCGCTACAATGTGCCGGAAAACTCAGTATTTTTTTAAAACACCAGCCAGTGATAACTTTTGGCTGTCCTTTCACAGTATGTAGGACCTTGACAGATTAAGAGTTACAAAATAGTTCGCTACTTAGATGTACGCATGCGGTATGCACTGATGAGGGCAGAAAAATGCGTTATTTTTTCTGTATTTTTGTAAAACACCAGCAGGAGATTGCTTTTGTCTGTCCCTTCACAGTATGTAGGCACTTGACAGATTAACAGGTACAACATTTTATACTACTTAGATGTAGGTATGTGGTATAAACTGATTAGGGCAGAAAAATGCTCTAGAGTACACTTAAAAAAGTAACTGAGTACAACACCACAGATTAACAGGTAAAAAAATTGTACAGTACTTAGATGTACATATGCGGTATGCACTTATGAGGGCAGAAAAAATGCGCTACAAAGTGCTAAAAAAAACTCTGTATTTTTGTAAAACACCAGCCGGTGATTACTTTTGGCTGTCCTTTCACAGTATGTAGGCCCTTGAAAGATTAACAGGTACAAAATGGTACACTACTTAGATATAGGTATGTGGTATGCACGTATGAGGGCAAAAAAAATGTGCTACAGTACACTTGGAAAACTTATTTTCATATAACAACAGCCAGTGATTACTTTTTACTGGCCTTTCACTGTAGGTAGCCTTGTTACAGATTAACAGGTACAAAAAAAACTACACTACTTTGATGTAGGTATGTGGTAGGCACGTATGAGGGCAAAAAACTGTGCTACAGTACACTTGGAAAACATATCATAAAACAGCCTGTCATTACTTTTCCCTGGCCTTTCACAGTTTGTAGCCTTGTTACAGATTAACAGGTACAAAAAAGTGCACTACTTAGATGTAGGTTTGTGGTATGCACATATAAGGGCAAAAAAATGCGCTACAGTACACTTGGAGAACGTATTTACATAAAACAACAGCCAGTGATTACTTTTGCCTGGACTTTCCCAGTATCTAGACTTGTTTCAGATTTACAGCTACAAAATAGTACACTGCTTTGATGTAGGTATGTGGTATGCACGTATGAGGGGGGAAGAAAAATGCACTACAATCTGCTGAAAAATACATTTTGAGTTGAGGCAGCTTGAGGCAGCTTGTTGGAATGCATGAGGCAACAAAAAGCTATCTGCCCCCTTTCTGGTAAAATGCTGAATAAAGTGACTGGGAGGTTTATGGCTGGCATAAAAATCCTTTTGAGTGAGAACAAGCACTGCTCTCTGTCCACAATGCTGATGTGACTAGCAGTTGGAAGTGGAACGCTGCAGTATGATCAATTCAGCGTGTCTGTGTAACACACAGATACACGCAGTCCGTCCTATCCTTCTGCAGTGTTTGGCATGAAATGAGCAGCCGCAAAATGGCTGCCAATTATATAGGGCTGTGACATCACAGGGGTGACTGAATGCTGATAATGCTGCATCCTGCATGCGATTCAGGGTCATCCCGTCCACCTCCCTTCCCGCCTTGCCTTCCCAGCATCCCCTGCCCCATGTACTGACATGTGAATCCGCCATTTTAGGTGTCCTGGAGCCTGGAATGCTGTAAAATTTAGTTTAATGAAGCGATTTGTGTGATAGAATCGCGGTGATATTCGCATTCGTTGTGAATCGAATATTTCCTGAAATTTGTAACGAATTCGGGTTTGTCTGCTTCGATTCGCTCATCTCTACTAACTACATAACCAGGGGAAGCATCCTCCTCCACTGCGGGTATGTTAAGCTGGAGACTCTTGACATTGAAATGACCACCCCTTTAAGCCTGTTTGCCAGTACCTTTGCTAAAAATGTAATATCAACATTGAGAAGGGAAATGGGACGATACGAGTCTGTCAAAATCGGATCCTTTCATGGTAGGAATCAATTTCTCTTCGTTCACCCTGTACCAGTCCCCAACTAGACCATCTAGCCCCAGAGTCTTCCCAGATGGCAAATCTTTTATAACCTTTGACACCTCCTCAGCTGTCAATGGGGTCTGAAGGCCAGAACACTGAAGCAAGGTCAATGGAGTAAGGGGGAACTCCCTCAGAAAGGATAATATAGTCTCAGGGGCCACCCCCGGGGGAGGAGGAGTATAGGGAACAAAGGAGTGAAATACCCCATTAATCACCATCGGGTCAGAGCTAAGGGTCCGATCCTGAGTACGTATACAGGGTATGGAAGCTACAGGATGATTCTCCCTAGACAAATAAGCCAACAATTTACCATTCTTGTCCACAAATTCAAATTCAAAAAAACTTCCCTTGCTGCCAATTTCAAATGTACCCGATCCTTCTGTATGATCAAAAGAGACTTTGTGCTTTAGCCTTCTCCCTTTCAGCCTCGGGTGTCGCATCCCTCACCACCGCTGCATCAAGGACTCCTATCTCTGATTGTAGCGCCCGCTCCGGGCTCTCAATTCTGCCCTTCTACCCGCCCCCACCATGAATGCTCAACGAACAGTCACTTTGTAAGCATCCCACTGGAGCAGAACATCCAGATGGGAGGCATTGTGGGCCCAGTAGTCAGAATGAGCGACCTCCAAGGCAGAGAAAACTTCTTCCGCCTGAAGCCACCCAGGATGCATATCTCCACAGGTGGGAGGAGGGATGGGGACCTAGGGATAATGTAACAATTAAGGCAGAATTATCTGAGATCCCTCTATTAGTAGAACACACATCACTCACCGCTGGCAACAGGTCAACTGAAGAAATGGCGAGGTCAATACGAGAAAAGAACTTGTGCACCGATAAATAAAAGGAGAAAATAGAATCATCCGGATACTTCCACCTCCAGAGGTCAGTAAGGCCCAGCCCCAGCCGCCAGGAAGCCAATGCAGATGAGCCAGGGTCTGCAGCACTGGTGCGATCGAGCCGAGGATCAGGAACAACATGAAAGTCTCCTATAAAAAGAACAGGGTCAGTAGGGAAGGAAGTCAGTTCATCTGTAAGTGAATCCAACAAGGCCACATGAAAGGCAGAAGGCACATACAGAGAGACCAAAGTGAAACTGAAGGAAGACAATGCACAATATAAGATCACATACCTACTGAAGTGGTCACAGGAAACCTTGGAAACTACCATAGGCAAGGATTTAGACACCAGGACCGAGACCTCTCTAGTCAGGGACGAGCAAGAAGAATGGTATCCCTTCGCAACCCATGCCCTCTTACGGGCCAACACCTTTTCTCCTGCAAACAAATAATATGCGAAGAATGCCTCTTCACAAATTCCAGACATAGCGTTTGCTTAACTCTTCTACGACGCAGGACCTATATTTACGGCCTGCGTCAGCTCCCGCGATATGAAGCGGGGTCG
The DNA here is from genome assembly GCF_029499605.1 of Hyla sarda. Classification (NCBI taxonomy): domain Eukaryota; kingdom Metazoa; phylum Chordata; class Amphibia; order Anura; family Hylidae; genus Hyla; species Hyla sarda. Next base: position 90,753,351 of record NC_079197.1, read on the forward strand.
CAGCGCGACCCCGCATCACATCGCGTCGGTCCCGGCGCTCGTCAACGGCCGGGACCCGCAGCTAATACCACACATCGCCGATCACGGCGATGTGTGGTATTAACCCTTTAGAAGCGGCGGTCAAAGCTGACCGCCGCTTCTAAAGCGAAAGTGAAAGTATCCCAGCTAGTCAGTCGGGCTGTTCGGGACCGCCGCGGTGAAATCGCGGCGTCCCGAACAGCTTGCAGGACACCGGGAGGGCCCTTACCTGCCTCCTTGGTGTCCGATCGACGAATGACTGCTCCATGCCTGAGATCCAGGCAAGAGAAGTTAAGCGCCGATAACGCTGATCACAGGCGTGTTAAGGCGTGTTAATACACGCCAGTGATCAGTATAGGAGATCAGTGTGTGCAGTGTTATAGGTCCCTTTTCCCATAAAAACTGTGTAACTAAAAATAAACATATGTGGTATCACCGCGTGCGTAAATGTCCGAACTATAAAAATATATTGTTAATTAAACCGCACAGTCAATGTCGTACGCGCAAAAAAATTCCAAAGTCCAAAAAAGCGTATTTTGGTCACTTTTTATACCATTAAAAAATGAATAAAAAGTGATCAAAAAGTCCAATCAAAACAAAAATCATACCGATAAAAACATCAGATCACCGCGCAAAAAATGAGCCCTCATACTGCCCTGTACGTGGAAAAATAAAAAAGTTATAGGGGTCATAAGAGGACATTTTTAAACATATACATTTTCCTGCATGTAGTTATGATTTTTTCCAATAGTACGACAAAATCAAACCTATATAAGTAGGGTATCATTTTAACCGTATGGACCTACAGAATAATGATAAGGTGTCATTTTTACCGAAATATGCACTGCGTAGAAACGGAAGCCCCCAAAATTCACAAAATGGCGTTTTTTCTTCGATTTTGTCGCACAATGATTTTTTTTTTCCGTTTCGTCGTGAATTTTTGGGTAAAATGACTGATGTCACTGCAAAGTAGAATTGGTGACGCAAAAAATAAGCCATAATATGGATTTTTAAGTGGAAAATTGAAAGGGTTATGATTTTTAAAAGGTAAGGAGGAAAAAACAAAAGTGCAAAAACGGAAAAACCTTAAGGGGTTAAACTTGGAATTAAGGCCGTTGAATTTTTCAACTGAGTACTTTAAGGGACCCCATCATGAAGCCTGTGAAAAGCACAAACAAGGCCCAACACACCATACAGAAACTAATCAGCTCGGGGAGCTCCCAGGTACACCTCATACAACCAGACAACAAAGACAGACACCAAAGACACCACACCACAAAACAGCAAAAACACATAAAAACTGGATAACATTCCCACAACAAATCCCTGTCTAACACTAACCAAACCATTGCAGACCTGAACCCCAAACAAGAGAACCATATCAGGCGAGTGCAGGAGCTACGTACAATACATAAACCACCGCCTGACGCCCACCAAGTAAATTTAAGTCAGCAACCCCCTGACCCTCTACTACTCCCAGCCTACACCTCTAACTAACTAAGAAGGGAGAAGGCAGTCCAGCAGGGATATCAGTCTGGCGGCTGAGCAGCTAGGGGGGCAGCCTCCGTCCCACTCCATCACTTCAGCAGGTGAGGTGAAGAATTTGTTAGTGCAGCCATCCGCAACCCTCAGACAAGCCAGGTACAGCATAGCATAGCGATATCCTTTGGAGCAAAGTTTGGCTCGGACATCCGTAAATTGGGTACGCTGTTTTCTTAATTCCACGGAGAAGTCCAGGTCAAAGGAGACTCTGCTGTCACCGAAGAGCACCTTGTCTTTAAAGTGAAGAATCTTTGCCAGGAACAGTCTGGGGGACTCCCAGGAGCAGGAAGTCTGGCAGGAACCCTATGGGCCCACTCCACTGAAAAGAAAGGAGAGAAGGTATCTGCAGGCAAAATCTCTTTCAGCCAGGATTTAAGGAACACCACAGGATCAGCACACTCCGCCTTTTCAGGGAGGCCCACCAGCCGCACATTGTTGTGCGGTAGGCAATTTTCAAAGTCATCAGCTCTATATACTATGCCCCGAAACTGTTGCTGGAGGTTAGCAAATTGTTGAGGGATAGGGCGGAGAGTATCTTCCACCATAGAAACTTTGTTTTCCACCTCCATCTCAGCTTTTGAGTCTCGTGACGCAGGATGACAAACTCCTGTCTAAGCTTATCCTTTTTAGAGATCATAGAGGTATGACAAGAGGTGATGGTAGACAAAATTTCTGTAAAGCGGAGGTCCATGGTGGCCCCATCATATGACATCCTATTAGGAGAAGGAAGAGGAGATGGATCAGAAGGATGATCCGCTAAGGACACGGACTGCCCAATCGAGGCACTGCTTGACAGATCCTCAGACCTGGATAACTGACTCAGCACTTTAGCAGCGTTGGCCGCCACCTTTGTAGAAAGAGGCGTCTGAACCACAGGGTCTCGCAGGGAGCGTCCACTAGCCTCAAAGTGTCCATCATCTGAGGAGACCTCATCGTCCGATGAAGGGCGAGCCACTCCAATCCCTGACTAATTTTGTTTAGATTTGCCCCTCGGGATTCCCACGGTAGCACACAATCACTTATCCTTGCAAGTATGAGTAAAGTAAGGCACCAGAAGAATGGAGCACCACACGGAGCACACAGGGCGGACTCCCCCAATTAAGATAGCATAAAGATCCACAGGAAAGGAGCTTCAGCTCTAGGTGAGCAATAGAACTTAGCAGAGTACTCCACAAGTACTGCAGCCCCCACAAGACACAGCATGCACAGCCTGAAGTATTGTGAGCACAGTCCAGCACGGGGGGGGGGGGGGGGGTAAAATGAGCTGTAGAAGTAGAATAGGAGATCTCTCGTGCTGAGCCAGTTCTGTGCCCCCTATAGGTCCCAACAAGTCCAGATGTAATAGGGAAATCTACTGTTCCTGGGGTCAGATGAAGATAGCAGAAAAGGCTGTACTCACTGCTTCACTAGAGGCAGGATATAGTGCCGTCATCCTCCCTTGATCTCCTGCAGAGGGCTTGTCTTTCATGCTGCAGCCCGTGGTCCCAGCAGCACAGGGACAGCGGGAGTTGTCTTGGAGATCCGGCCAGGGTTCAGACCCCGCCCATGAAGGCCAGTAATGGTGGGCCCTCTGCACAGCTTCCAGGGAGCAATCTGGGACTCCCAGAGGCAAGGGACATCCTGGGGCACCGCACAGCAGCAGATCAGCTCCTCCCCTCCCACCCAGAGGCCGACTGCCCCGCGATCATCGCCTCCACACATACCACCGCTGCCCGGCTCCACCAGGAATCTGCTCACCGACGCCGTCATCGGAACGGAGCAACCAGCCCCGCCGCTACTGTCCAGGAGGGTCACTGGAGTTCAGACACGCTGTCCGGTAAGTGTCACCTCGGGTCAGGGGTGAAATTACAGGGTAATTTGCAGAGGTAAGCGGGAGCTTGGCAGACACACATCTGCTCAGCTCCCCATGCAGGCCACGCCCCCAGACAAATACTGTTTTAAGTGTAGTGGAGCGCATTGTCCTCCCCCATAAGTGCTTACCACATACATACATGTAAGTGGTATACTATTTTGTTCCTGTTAAAGTCTTAAGGGCCTAGATACTGTGAAAGGCCAGGCAAAATCACACCTGGTGGTGTTGTACACAAATGCTGTATTAAGCGTACTGGAGCACATTGTCCTCCCCTCATAAGTGCATACCACATACATACATCTAAGTGGTGTAGTATTTTGTTCCTGTTAAAGTCTTAAGGGCCTAGATGCTGTGAAAGGCCAGCCAAAAGTACACACCTTCTGGTGTTGCAGACAAATACTGTTTTAAGCTTAGTGGAGCACATTGTCCTCCCCTCATAAGTGCAATACACAGACGTACATCTAAGCGGTGTACTATTTTTTTTCCTGTTAAAGACTTAAGGGCTGTGAAAGATACTGTGAAAGGCCAGCCAAAAGTACACACCTTCTGGTGTTGTTGGTAAATAATGTTTTAAACATAGTGGAGGGCATTGTCCTCCCCCATAAGTGCATACCACATACGAACATTAAAGTTGTGTACTATTTTGTTCCTGTTAAAGTCTTAAGGGCCTAGATACTGTGAAAGGCCAGCCAAAAGAACACACCTGCTGGTGTTGTACACAAATACTGTTTTAAGCGTAGTGGAGCACATTGTCCTCCCCCCATAAGTGCATACCACATACGTACATCTAAGTGGTGTACTATTCTGTTCCTGTTAAAGTCTTAAGGGCCTAGATACTGTGAAAGGCCAGGCAAAAGTACACACTTGCTGGTGTTGTGCGCAAATACTGTTTTAAGCATACTGAATTGCATTTTCCTCCCATCATAAGTGCATACCACATACCTACATCTAAGTGGTGTACCATTTTGTTCCTGTTAAAGTCTTAAGGGCCTAGATACTGTGAAAGGCCAGGCAAAAGTACACACATGCTGGTGTTATAGACAAATACTGTTTTAAGCGTAGTGGAGCGTATTGCGCTCCCCTCATACTGCACTAAGTATGTCAAGCAGAGAAGTTCAAGGACAGTTCGAGGAGTGGCCTAAATTCATCAGGCAGAGATCACAGCAGACTAGGGGCGAGTGGCAGCAAGAGAGCAGCGAGAGGCCTGAGCTCCCGGTATCAGCTAGTGGTCGCGTCTCGACCAGCAACCCATCTGACGTCATCGATTGGTTAACGCAATCATCCACTTCATCCCAAGTGACAACTGACACCCCCAGTTAACAGTTGGTGTGTTCCTCAGACACAACCCTCAGTTGGCATGGCCCGGGAGCATTCCCTGTCCTCCCATTGCCTCTGTCCTATCCTGTTCCCTTCCCCACAGAAGTATCTTATGCTGTGGATTCAGCTCCATTCTTTAGTGAGGACAATCTACTAGAGGACAGTCAGCAGCTTCCTCTGCTAGGCGGTCAAGTAGTGATGAGGAGAGTGGCATGGGAGGTGGTGTTGCAAACGTTCAGGCTCCTGCAGAGGACACTGTTGAGGAACCTAAGGAGGACATCAGTTTGCTGATTGCACTTGGGAGCAGGGTGCAGAAGGGGCTTCATCATCATCAGGAGAAGAGGGTTGCAGGTTGCCCCTGAAGCAACAGCTGAGCCAGCAAGGTGGTAGCCTGGTTGGGAGTCAGCTTGGTCGCTGAAGTGGGAGGTCTGGAGCCAAATGTGCCCAGGGTAGACCACCTACTTTGTGGCAGCCTACCTTCCCAGGAGGTAGTAGAACAGGGGTTGCTGGAGTTGGGGGCAGTAGCAGTCAGTCAGTGCGTACTGTTGGGGGGAAAAAAAATCAGCAACTCGGCAGTGTGCCAGTTTTTCATCAAGCATCCGGAAGAGGTTAACATGGCCACATGTAATTTGTGTCGGCAGAAGGGGAAGCATGGCCAGGGTCCCAATGTTGGCACCACGGCCCTGCGCTACCCCTGGCATGATTTGTCCACACAGGTTGCTGGGATGTGGCATGGCACAAAAGGAAACTGGCAAGACGAGGTCAAGGTAGCAGGGGTCATGTAAGGGAACAAGGATCAGAAACACGGATATCAGGAACACAGTATGTTTTCACTTGGGCAAAAGGCAACAAAGCTCAGCCAGGGATGCAAGGGAGAAGCAAGAACTTATAACAAGAGCACAGGTGAATACACTAATTAGTGAAGTACTGGCCCTTTAAATGAAAGAGCTTTGGCACGTGCACGCCCTAGAAGGCGGGGGCACACGTGCCAGGGCTGCGAGAACAGGAAGACCAGGGAGGTGATTGACGGCAGCGGGGACCTGTCAAGAGAGCGCTCACAGCCAGCTTGTCTGGCTGGAGTGCTGATGTTACAGTACCCCTCCCTTTGGTCTCCCCCACTTCTTTGGAACTGAGAAAGTTCCCAACTCCATGAGAACAAGAGGTTTCTGGAATGGGTAAAGGCTGTAAGATACTTGCAGGATTCTGTTGTGGAGTCTTCCGTCTTCTAAGGTGACCAGGTGGCATAGAAGAAAATCCCCAAATTCATGAATTTTCGTCTCAGTTTAACAGGCACAGAAGATATCAAAGGAGGAATATTATGCCTTGGCGTGGAGTCCAAACCTGCGACATCAGAGGATCTGGAAAGAGCGTCTCTCTGAAGCTTTTATTAGCAGGCCTAAGAGTAGGCAATACTGTCCCCAGCATATGATATCACCAGATTTCCAGTCAAGTTGTGGAGAATGGCAACAAAGCCAGGGAAGACCAAAAGACCAAAAAGAAGAAGCCCCGAAGTACAATGTGGTAGCACATAAAATTCAATCTTTTCCTTATGCAAATCCCCTACTTGCATGACAAGGGGTTCAGTGCGGAATTGCACCTTACAGTTCAGATTTTGTCCATTAAAAGAAGAAATGTAGAAGGGCTTGACAAGGCATGTCACTGGAAGATGGTGTTGATGGACCTGGGAGGCACCAATGAAGTTACCAACTGAACCAGAGTCCAAAAAAGCAGAAGCGATGAAAGAAGTATTGGCAGAGGTAAAAACTTGAACCGGGGTGGTCAAGTGAAGAGAGGAAATATTCACATCAAGGGATGCTACTCCTACTTTCCAAGATGAGAGCATTCTCCCAGACGAGGAGGACGTACAGAACAGTCTTTGAGAAAGTACTCCGGACTGGCACAAATTCTCATTGCGTCGATGGGATCCTTCATGCTGCGTTAAGCAAAAACGTCCACCTCCATAGCCTCTTTGGCAGGAGGCAAAGAAGACAGTTGGGATGGATGATGGAACACGGGTGCCAGACGAGGTAATTGCAGTGTCCGGGCAGGTTCTTTTTCCAAAGGAAGTTCCTCCTGCCTCTCGGCAAAATCAATTTGAGTGGCTAAAAGGATAAGTTTGCTCAGGTTAGTCAGAGAATCTCGTGCAGCGAGAGCATCCTTGATTCTAGAGGAAAGTCCTTTTTTAAAGGTTGCACACAAGGCCTCGTCGTTCCAAGCAAGTTCAGAAGCAAGAGTGTGGAACTGAACCGCGTAGTCGCCAACAGAGGGGTTCCCTTGTAGAGGTTCAGAAGAGCTGTCACCTACAAACAAGCAAGACTTCTGGCTCTCACAGACCTGTAACTTCTTCTTTAAGAGTCTCCTCTGTCCTCCACTTGTTACCTGCATTAATGGCAATGCAATTAATGCAATAGGCAAGCAGCTTGGTGTGAAGAAATCAACTGTGGAAGCAATTGAAAATGGAAGACATACGAGACCACTCATAATCTCCCTCGATCTGGGGCCCCACGCAAGATCTCACCCCATGGTGTCAAAATGATCACAAGAACGGTGAGCAAAAATCCCAGAACTACACAGGCGGACCAAGTGAATGACCTGCAGGGAGCTTGGACTAAAGTAACAAAGCCTACCATCAGTAACACACTAGGCTGCCAGGGACTCAAATCATGCAGTGCCAGACATGTCCCCCTGCTCAAGCCAGTAAATGTCCATGGCCCATCTGAAGTTTGCTAGAGAGCATTTGGATGATCCAGAATATTGGGAGAATGTCATATGGTCAGATGAAACCAAAGTAGAACTTTTTGATAAAAACTAAATTCGTCGTGTTTGGAGGAGAATGAAGAATGCTGAGTTTCATCCAAAGAACGCTATACCTACTGTGAAGCATGGGGGTGGAAACATCATGCTTTAGGGCTGTTTTTTCTGACAAGGGACCAGGACGACTGATCCGTGTAAAGGAAATAATGAATGGGGCCATGTACCGTGAGATTTTGAGTGAAAACCTCCTTCCAACAGTAAGGGCATTGAACATGAAACGTGGCTGGATCTTTCAGCATGACCATGAAAACACCGCCCGCGCAACAAAGAAGTGGCTTTGTAAGAAGCATTTCAAGGTCCTGGAGTCTCCAGGCCTCAGCCCTATAGAAAACCTTTTGAGATAGTTGAAAGTCTGTGTTGCCCAATGACAGCCCCAAAACATCACTGCTCTAGAGAAGATCTGCATAGAGGAATGGGCCAAAATATAGCAATAGTGTGTGAAAACCTTGTGAAGATTTACAGAAAATGTTTGACCTCTGTCATTGCCAACAAAGGGTATATTACAAAGTTTTGAGATGAACTTTTTTTATTGACCAAATACTTATTTTCCACCATAATTTGCAAATAAATTCTTTAAAAATCAGACAATGTGATTTTATGGATTTTTTTTCTCATTCTGTCTCTTATAGTTGAGGAATACCTATGATGAAAATTACAGGCCTCTCTCATCTTTTTAAGTGGGAGAACTTGCACAATTGGTGGCTGACTAAATACTTTTTTGCCCCACTGTATATCACATATGTAGTTTCCCTAGGCTGTTTTATACGTTGTGATCACATAATGATACATTCACCCTATTATGCAAGGTGTTTCAAACCAAACAGGCTAGTCAATGACTTAGTCGCATATTGTTGGGTGAAACTACAAAATTAGTTCAGCTGGTTTTCAACTAACATATGTTGAAGAAGAGTAACTGAAAGCAGAATGCCTGTATCTGAGCTTTTGTAGAAACTGTACATGGCACCAGACAATTTCTGCTCTTTAGAGAAGGCAACTAAATAATGGATTTTTCTGTACTGCAATATATTTGTACAAGATGCTGGGAACAGTGAGTCACCAGTGAGACATGTTTTCGTTCTGGCATCTGCCATAAAGACCAGTGATGTATACACTTGGCTGCGGTTTTATTCTAACAGATGCACATCTTGCTCCGGCACAGTGTCTACATTTGGGGAATATAGATAAGGAATACGTTTTGTGCTGTTTTCTTGCAGTCAGAATGCTTTACTTTGTGTCTTTCTTTGGGATTTAAATATTTAGCCTGGGTGAACTACTGTTATGTCATTCATTTGAATGAAAATATGCACCTAATGCTTTGTTACATTGGATTCAATCGAAGAATTGAGAAAAAAAAATGGCATTAACAGTTCATTCTATATTCTGTAAAAAAAAGTTTTATAGTGAGGGTTACCTGGTGTACAGAACTAGTGTTGCTCGCGAATATTCGCAATTTGAATTTTATTTGCGAATCTCGCATATTCACATATGCATATGCTAATTTTCGCATATGCTCATTTTCACATATATATGCGAAAATTCACGCGAATATTACAAATATGCGAATTTAGCGAATACATGATGAATATTAGTCCATATATTTGCGAAATATCGCAAATTTGAATATGGCCTATGCCGCTCAACACTATACAGAACTACTGTCTACATGCCTTATTATTTGTAAGCCACAACACAAACTACAGAGTACTATCTATCTATCTATCTATCTCTGTCTGCCTGTCTGTCTGTCTGTCTGTCTATTTACAGTATCTCTCTCTCTCTCTCTCTCTCTCTCTCTCTCTCTCTATATATATATATATATATATATATATATTTCTCTCTTTCTCTCATATCTATCTATCTCTCTATATCTCTATCATCATCTATTTTAAATCTAAACGTTACCAAAGCAGGAAGGTCGATTAATAATCATGACATTTTTTGTACTATTGTAAAAATCCAGTGATTAGCGTGTGAAACAGATATTCTACATCCCTGGATGATAGTGTAGTCATTGTGTGATACAATTATTTTAAAACGAATTTAATGAAATATGTATTATATAAATCCCTTTTATAGAGATAATACATAATCAGAATGCAGCAGAGTCAATAGAGTAGTGTATATCTGGCACTGCATTAGTTAGAATACAACCACCAACCACATAGGACTTTGGACACTAATTATCTGTCGCTGTAGCACCCAATTGCTGCTTTACTGATGGTGCTCTCTGAAAACAAAAGACAATATTCACATAGCAATAAATACAAGTAGAAAAAACTGATCGTGGCACTCACGATAGAGTTGCAGTGATTTATTCTTTTATTGAATAAGCATGTCTCTTGAACACCCCCTCAAGCATCATTTCCTTTAATAGTTGTACCTGCAAAGCAAGAAATGCTTATTCAACAAAAGAAGACATTACCGCAACTGTATGGTGAGTGCCACAATCTGTTATTTCTTCTTGAATTTTTACCTAATATGGAAACACTGAAGTTTTTACTAACATAACATTTATATTTGATGCCCATCTATGATTCATGTACAGTACATTGTATTCTAATAGATTATACACTTCATTCTTGTGCAGCGCCTCCGCAAAAAAAGCCGGTTTTGCGGAGGCGCTGCACAAGAACATAAAACGAGGACTCGAGCAGCACAGGACAATAAAATGTTTTTATTGTTTCCTGTCTCTTCTTCCTCCTTCTTTCTGTCCTCATCTCCTCTTCTTCCCATATGTCGCTTACACCAACCACATTGTTGTTGATTTTACCTACCCTGATCACATAGAAGCTCCGACCATGTACCTTGAGTTAACTAATTGATGTTTGAATTGTCGTGTCTTTAACTATTCACTTTAATGTATTCAACATCCTGTCTTGTTACTGAATACCTGACTTTATATAGTGATGGTACGCATCATATGTGTGTACCCTATCGACAACCGCATTTCTTACGATGCCTGTTTATTGATGGTGTTTTTGTACTTTACTTGAACTTTGTACTTTGAATAAAATTAATAAAACGTTAATAGTAAAAAAAAAATTTTTATTGGTGTAATGAGGACAATGCGTTTCGGCATGAACTCATGCCTTCCTCAGGTCTATTTACAGGCTAAGAGGGTACAGACATGTATACACATAAATATAAAAAAGAAAACATTTTTGTACAGAGTAAAAACTGAAAATCCGAAAGATGCTGGATAAGGAGGTTTGTTTGTATATGGGTGGTAGTATATATATGGGTGGTAGTACATATAGATAATTAGGCACAGTTATTTTGACAGATAGAACGGAATTACACAGTGCTGTATGTTCTTAATGATATATAGATTGTTGCAGGAAAAGTTTATGTGTTGAAATATTAAAAACGCAACCCCAATGTTAATTGGGGTGGTGGGTCCCTAGGTGGAAAATGGGGGAGGGGAGGCATAAAATTGCTTGTAAAAACAATAACAACAATAGTAGACTTCTTATTGGTCTGGTTAAAATGTATGGATACATTTTCCATTAGACTGTTGTACTGGTAGGGGGTTACATTGGTATTAGCACTAGTGAAAGTGAAAAAATGGTACTTACCCCAAGAGAATGCTTGTTGTGGTACTGTAGAGCTATGGGGTGGACAGAGTAGGGTTTAGTATGTAAAGGTTAGTGGGTAGGGGTTGAAGGATTTTGCTCGTTTCTAAGGGTAGTACTTTACCTGGGTAGAGGTCCTGCATGCGTCTCTGCTGCCGCCAGTCTGAGGCAGCTAGACTGGAGTGCGCGCATTTGGCCGGGAGAGCAGCCGATACGTCACTTCCGCCGGATATCGGCATGGTAACGGAGGACGCTGGGGAAGTGGCGTGGAGGCCACGTGTATGGGCAGCACGTTGGAGTGCTGGTTGGTGAAGGACGTCATAGAAGTGAAGTGTAGGCGGCGTATATGGGCGGCGCATAGTAGCGCTGTGTGTGGAGGATATAGCATGTGTTGCCTGGATGCCAAGTGTGATAAGTTGTCATACTGGGTTGCGGGAATGGGGGAGTTGGGACCCTGGTGTGTATTTGATTAATGAATGTAGTGGGTGGGGGAGGGAAAGAGGCTGGCTGTGGGAGGTGTGGTTGAGAGGAATTGCATAGATCGGGGTGAGGGAGAGAAGGTGTTGCAGGTGAAAGGTGGAGAATGAATTGGAAAGGGCAGGAGGAGGAAATTGGATATGAGAGGGGTGAAATTGGGAAAGTTGCTGGATGAATGGGATGAGTGGCGGTGGATGACAGGAAATTGGATGAAGGATGAAGGAGAAAGTAAAGTATTATTGTCATCCACCACCACTCATCCCATTCATCCAGCAACTTTTGCAATTTCACCCCTCTCATATCCAATTTCCTCCTCCTGCCCTTTCCAATTCATTCTCCACCTTTCCCCTGCAACACCTTCTCTCCCTCACCCCGATCAATACAATTCCTCTCAACCACACCTCTCACAGCTAGCCTCTTTCCCTCCCCCACCCACTACATTCATTAATCAAATACACACCAGGGTCCCAACTCCCCCATTCCCGCAACCCAGTATGCCAACTTATCACACTTGGCATCTAGGCAACACATGCTTTATCCTCCACACACAGCGCTACTATGCGCCGCCCATATGCGCCGCCTACTCGTCACTTCTATGACGTCCTTCATCAACCAGTGCTACAACGTGCCGCCCATATACGTGGCCTCCACGCCTGCTCTCCCGGCCAAATACGCGCACTCCAGGCTAGCTGCCTCAGACCGACGGCAGCACAGACGCATACAGGATCTCTACCAAGGTAAAGTACTACCCTTAGAAAAGAGCATAATCCTCCAACCCCTACCCACTAACCTTTACATACTAAACCCCACTCTGTCCACCACATAGCTCTACAGTACCACATCAAGCATTCTCTTGGGGTAAGTACCATTTTTTTCACATTCACTAATACTAATACCAATGTAACCCCCTACCAGTACAACAGTCACATGGAAAATGTATCCATACATTTTAACCAGACCAATAAGAAGTCTACTATTGTTGTTATTGTTTTTACAAGCAATTTTATGCCTTCCCCCCCCCCCCCCCCCCCCATTTTCCACCTAGGGACCCACCACCCCAATTAACATTGGGGTTGCGTTTTTAATATTTCAACACATAAATGTAACGATCCGAACTGGTAGCAGGAAACGGTACTGGTAGTGGATCCTCTGTGTCAGTGAGGGATTGGCGTGGACCATACCGGAGGATCGGTTCTAAGTAGTTACTAGTATTCCCCAGAGCCCACCGCAAAGCGGGATGGTCTTGCTGCGGCGGTAACTACCAGGTTGTGTCCTCCGATAACGGCTCAACCTCTCTGACTGCTGAGACAGGCGAAGCACAGAAGGGACAGGCAGAGGCGTAGTCAGACGTAGCAAAAGGTAGGGGCAGGCAGCACAGGTTCAGAGGCGGTAGTCGTTAGCAACGGGTTCAGCAACGGGCAAGGAATACACAGTAAACGCTTTCTCTTGGGCACTGAGGCAACACAAAGATCCGGCAAGGGCAGGAAGGAGCAGGGTACATTTATAGGAGGAGAGGACAAGGATTGGGCCAGGCACCAATCAATGGTGCACTGGCCCTTTAAATTTTACATAGCCGGCGCACGCGCCCTATAGTGCAGGGACACGCCCGCCGGGAACCATATGACAGGGGAGCAGAGGAGAGAGCCGGAGCGGGCGCCGGTAAATAAGGATGGGACACGGGCCTCGTGCAGGAACAGCCCGCAGCGCGGACCGCGTCCCCGTCAGTGACAGAAGCGGAGTGTCCCCGGTCAGAGAGTCCGACCGGGTCACTCAGCGGCGACAAACGCGGTGAGCGCTCCGGTCCAGGAGCAGAGACCGGAGCGCTCAGCGTTACAGTACCCCCCTTTGGTCTCCCCCTCCTCTTGGTACCCAGGAACCTGAGGATGAGATTGCGATCAAAGATGTTCTCTTCTGGCTCCCATGATCTCTCCTCAGGACCGCAACCCTCCCAGTCAACCAGAAAAAATCTTCTCCCTTTGACCAACTTAGAGGCCAATATCTCCTGAAAGGAGAAGACATCAGAGGTACCGGATACAGGAGTGGGAGGAAGATTCTTGGTGGAGAAGCGATTGAACACTGCTGGTTTGAGGAGGGAGACGTGAAAGCAGTTTGAAATCCTAAGGGAGGGAGGGAGATGGAGCTGGTAGCACACTGGGTTGATCCTCTTCTTGACTCTGTAGAGTCCCAGGTAGCGAGGACCTAGCTTGTAACTAGGGACCCTGAAGCAGACGTACCTAGAAGAGAGCCAAACTCTGTCCCCGGGAACCAGAACAGAGGGGGACCGTCGCTTCTTGTCCGCTTGAACCTTCACGCGGGAAGAGGCCTGTTGTAAGGAGAGATGCGTCTCTTACCAGATAGTAGCAAAGTCCCGCACAAGATCATCCACAGCAGGTACACCGGAGGTGGAGGACAAAGGCAGAGGCGGCAGAGGATGACGACCGTAAACCACGAAGAAGGGAGACCTGTTGGAGGCAGAAGAGTCCTTGTGGTTATAGGAGAATTCTGCCCACGGGAGGAGGTCGACCCAGTAATCCTGGCGGGAGGAGACAAAGTGACAAAGATAGTCGCCCAAAATCTGATTTACTCGCTCCACTTAGCCGTTGGTTTGGGGGTGGTAAGACGAGGAGAAATCCAATTTGACTTTAAGCTGTCAACAGTGGGCCCTCCAGAATTTGGACACAAATTGTAACCCTCTGTCAGAGACAATATGCGAGGGTAGCCCATGCAAATGGAAGATGTGCCGTAGGAAATGTTTAGCCAACTGTGGCGCAGATGGTAAGGCTGGTAAAGGGATAAAGTGCGCCATCTTAGAAAAGCGATCCACGACGACCCAAACTACCGTTTTGTCGTGAGAAGGTGGCAGGTCCGTGACAAAGTCCATAGCGATATGGGACCATGAGGACTCCGCTACTGGAAGGGGCTGGAGAAAACCAGTGGGTCTCTGACGAGGGGTCTTGTCTTTAGCGCATACTGAACAGGCCTGCACAAATTCTGAGATGTCCTTTTCATAGGATGGCCACCGGTATCTTCTGGAGATAAGTTGTACCGTCTTCCGGACTCCAGGATGTCCTGCGAGCAAAGAAGAATGCCCCCACTTAAGGACTTTCAGGCATAGACGGGGAGAAACATAGGTTTTCCCTGGAGGAAGATTACGTAGGGTTACAGGAGCCACGGTGACCAAACGTTTAGGCGGTACTATGTGCTGTGGCTTGATCTCATCTCCTGAGACATCGGAGGAGCGGGAAAGAGCGTCGGCTCTGATGTTCTTAGTCGCAGGACGAAAGTGGATCAGGAAATTAAATCTGGCAAAAAATAGAGACCAGCGAGCTTGGCAGGGGTTAAGTCTCTGAGCAGACTGGAGGTAGGATAGGTTTTTATGGTCAGTAAAGATGTTCACTGGGTGTACTGATCCTTCAAGTAGGTGCCTCCACTCCTCCAGAGCCAACTTGATGGCGAGCAGTTCTCTATCTCCTATGGAATAGTTTCTCTCTGCAGGAGAGAAAGTCTTAGAGAAAAATCCACAGGTAACCGACTTGCCTTTCAGAGTCTTTTGCGTGAGTACGGCACCAGCACCCACGGAGGAGGCGTCTACCTCCAGGTAGAAAGGCTTCTAAGGATCAGGCCTGGACAGGACTGGAGCGGAGGCAAAGGCAGACTTGAGAGCACAGAAGGCCTCCTTGGCCTGAGGAGGTCAAGACTTAGGATTTGCCCCCTTCTTGGTCAAGGCCACGATGGGTGCCACAAGGGTAGAGTAATGTGGGATGAACTGTCTATAATAATTAGCGAATCCGAGAAACCGCTGTATGGCTTTAAGACCAGAAGGGCGAGGCCAGCCCAGGACTGCAGAAAGCTTGGCAGGATCCATTTGTAGTCCCTTGGCGGAAATGATATAGCCCCGGAAGGGTAGACTGGTGCAGTCAAACAGGCGCTTCTCGAATTTAGCATAGAGACGGTTCTTCCGTAGGCGGGAGAATACAAGGCAGACATGTGCACGATGTTGGTCCAAATTTGAAGAGAAAATGAGGATATCATCCAGATATACTACTACACAGGTATAGAGCAAGTCTCTGAAGATGTCATTAACGAACTCCTGGAAGACCGCTGGAGTGTTACAGAGTCCGAAAGGCATGACCAAGTACTCAAAATGACCGACTCGGGTATTAAAAGCCGTCTTCCATTCATCACCCTCTCTGATACGGATGAGGTTATAGGCCCCCCTGAGGTCCAACTTGGTGAAGTACTTAGCGCCTTGTAGGCGGTCAAAGAGTTCAGCAATCAGGGGAAGATGGTAACAGTTCTTAATAGTAATGCTGTTGAGGCCCCGATAGTCTATGCAAGGCCTAAGGGTACTGTGCTTTTTGGAAAAAAAGAAGAATCCTGCTCCGACAGGAGAAGAGGATTTCCTGATAAACCCTCTCTGCAAATTCTCCTGGATATACTCCGACATAGCTAGAGTCTCTGGAGGAGAGAGAGGATAGATTCTTCTTCTAGGTGGGGTGGTACCAGGTTGCTAGTCAATGGGGCAGTCATATGGCCAATGTGGAGGCAACACCTCCGCTTGCTTTTTGCAAAAAACGTCCGAAAAATCCACATATGGTTCAGGCAGACCGGGAAGAGGAAGAATGACAGGTGCGGACTTGGCTTGTACCGTCTTGAGGCATCTGCTTTGACAAGCCAGACCCCAGCTTCGTACCTCTCCGGAGGACCAATCCAGGACGGGACAATGAAGCTGGAGCCAGGGAAGACCCAAGAGGAGTTAAGAAGTGCAATGGGGTAACATAAAAAACTCCAAACGCTCGGAATGCAGTTCTCCAATGTCCATCTGGAGGGGTTCCGTATGGAACGGCACCATGCCGTGGAGTCTCTCTACGTTGACTGTGGAGATGAAGATGGACTTCTGCAAGCGAACCACAGAGATGTTGAACTTGGTCACCGACGAGGCGTCGATGAAGTTACCGGCAGAACTGGAATCCAGAAAGGCAGAGGCAACAAAGGAGGTCTTGGCGGATACTGAAATCCGCACGGACACAGAAATGCGTGGAGAGGAGGTATTCACACCTAGCAATGCCTCTCCAACATTGATTAGGTGTGGGCGTTTCCCTGACGCGGTGGATGAAGAGGATAGTCCTTTAGAAAGTGCTCTGTACTAGCACAGTACAAACAGAGGTTCTCGTTCTCTACGGCGGTTCCTTTCTTGAATGGTCAGGCGAGACCGATCCACCTGCATGGCTTCCTCGGCGGGAGGCCCAGAAGAGGGTTGCGGTGGATGCTGGAAGATAGGAGCCAGACGAGGAAAGCGTCTGGGACGAGCACTTTCCTTTTCCTGTAACAGTTCCCCTCGTCTCTCAGCAAAACACAGGTCAATGGTGGCCAAATGAATGAGGTCACTCAGGTTGGACATATGTCTTTTTTCGACCATACTAACTATGTAACTATGTAACTATGGAGGGCACTTCTCGTGCGGCCAGGACATCCTTTATGGTGCTGGACAAGCCTTTCTTAAAAGTTGCACAGAGTGCCTCGTTATTTCAGGAGAGTTCCGTAGCAAGGGTACAGACACAAATGGCATAGTCTCCCACAGAAGAACTACCCTGGAACAAGTTCAATAACGCAGTCTCTGCTGAGGAAACCCGAGCTGGCTCCTCAAAGACACTCTGGAATTCCTGGAAGAAACTCTGGACACTTGCAGTGGCTGGATCGTTGCGGTCCCAAAGCGGTGTAGCCCAGGCCAGGACCTTCCCAGAAAGCAGGCTAACGACAAATGCCACCCTGGCTCGCTCCGAGGGGAATTGGTCCGCCAGCATCTCAAGATGAAGAGAGCATTGGGACAGGAATCCGCAGCACAACTTGGGATCACTTTTGTATTTGGCCAGCATGGACAAACGGATTCTGGAGGTGGCAGCTGCCACAGGCTGCGGTGGTGAAGCTGGTGCAGGCAGAGGTGGAGGCTGCTGCTGCGCTGGAAGAAGTTGCTGCAGCATGGCTGTCAACTGTGCCAACTGTTGACCTTGCTGGGCGATCTGCTGCGACTGCTGGGCCACAACTATAGAAAGGTCCGCAACACTAGGCAGGGGCACCTCAGCGGGATCCATGGCCGGATCTTACGGTAACGATCCGGACTGGTAGCAGGAAACGGTACTGGTAGTGGATCCTCTGTGTCAGTGAGGGATTGGCGTGGACCGTACCGGAGGATCGGTTCTAAGTAGTTACTGGTATTCACCAGAGCCCGCAGCAAAGCGGGATGGTCTTGCTGCGGCAGTAACTACCAGGTCGTGTTCCCCGGTAACGACTACACCTCTCTGACTGCTGAGACAGGCGAAGCACAGAAGGGACGGGCAGAGGCGTAGTCAGACGTAGGTCAGGGCAGGCAGCACAGGTTCGGAGGCGGTAGTCGTTAGAAACGGGTTCAGCAACGGGCAAGGAATACACAGTAAACACTTTCTTTTGGGCACTGAGGCAACACAAAGATCCGGCAAGGGCAGGAAGGGGCAGGGTACATTTATAGGAGGAGAGGACAAGGATTGGGCCAGGCACCAATCAATGGTGCACTGGCCCTTTAAATTTTACACAGCCGGCGCGCACGCGCCCTATAGTACAGGGACGCGCGCGCCGGGAACCATATGACAGGGGAGCAGAGGAGAGAGCCGGAGCGGGCGCCGGTAAGTAAGGATGGGCCGCGGGCCGCGCGCGGGGACAGCCCGCAGTGCGGACTGCGTCCCCGTCGGTGACAGAAGCGGAGTGTCCCCGGTCAGAGAGTCCGACCGGGGCACTCAGCGGGGACAAATGCGGTGAGCGCTCCGGTCCAGGAGCAAAGACCGGAGCGCTCAGTGTTACAATAAGCTTCCTGCAACAATCTATATATCATTAAGAACATACAGCACTGTGTAATTCCGTTCTATCTGTCAAAATAACTGTGCCTAATTATCTATATGTACTACCACCCATATACAAACAAACCTCCTTATCCAGCATCTTTCGGATTTTCAGTTTTAACTCTGTACAAAAATGTTTTCTTTTTTATATTTATATGTATACATGTCTGTACCCTTTTAACACTGTAAATGGACCTGAGGAAGGCATGAGTTCATGCCGAAATGCGTTGTCCCCATTACACCAATAAAAACATTTTATTGTCCTGTGCTGCTCGAGTCCTCGCTTCATGTTCTTGTGCAGCGCCTCCGCAAAACCGGCTTTTTCCTGTCTTATCTGGCCGCAGTCCTTGATGTCCTCCTCTCCTTGGTTCCTGTGACCAATTTGTCACACAGTGGCTTACCGAATCACTTGCAACAACCATGTCCTTCCTCAGCTCAGTGATTGGCTGGGCAGCAATGTGTCATATTAAGCCATAATCATTGGCCAAGGCTGGACATCTCTGCAGCCAATGATTTGCTTTGCCACAGCATGACATGACATATTGACCAGAGAAAAGGAACGCATCGGGGACCACAGTGAAACAACAAAAGCAGCAGGAGTGGTGGTGGGAGGTAAGTAGATATTTTTTATAATGTGCAGAATTAAAATGTATACAGAATACATTCACATAAAAATTTTATTATAATTTCAATATAAGTTTTCTTAAAATGGGCAAAAAGCTGTGAAAATTAACTTACTGGTAGATATTATTTATGAAATGATATATCCTCTCCTGTAAATTTGAATAATAATAGTAGATATTTGTGACCATATAAAAGGACACTGTCTCAAGTAAATACAAATATTCTTTACAAATTGTATACCTCAGCTGTTTCAAAACATCTATCTGAAGAGTAAGGTGGAGATTCCCATTCACTATTGACCCTGTAAATAAAGTGGATAAATATAAATAATAATTAAAGTCTTGGGGCTTTATTGGGGACATGTCACACGTCCACTAAGCAGCAATCAGAGGCTGAGGTGGGACAACATTGGCTTGATGGACATCACGTCATCAGGCCGGAAGCATTGGACAACGAGGAGCGGAGCATCCCTTATAGACAGAATTTTTTTTTTTTACTTAAAACATACCTGTCAGATCCCATAAAGAGAAAAACAATATGTTACTCAGTACTAAATCCTGACCATGGACATTAAATTTTTATAAGGAAGCGTGTCCCTCCTTGTGGTGGTGGAGGTGATTGGTATGTCTGCTCATGCAGCCTTGTCCATGAGTAATCTTTTGTCCCTGATTCATGGACAAGCTAATGCTGCTTCAGGACTGGTTAGTGTCCCATTAGGTATGGGAACCCCTAGTTGTGGGATTTTCAGGAGCCATTTTCTTTAATACTTATTCAAAACATTTTTAAACAATATTACAAAAGGTCTTTAATTTTCATCAGTAACAACATATAAAAAGTTCATGAATATGACAGCACCCATTTAACCACTACCTGACCAGGTTAAAAAAAATATATATCCAGACAACCCCCTTAAACAATAACTTATTTTTTCTAAATCTGTCACTTTAACATTTCATGAGGCAAATTTTTCAATTTATGAGTACGGTAGTATGGCCTCTAGTAATACTGCCGCAAATATGTGTAAACATGATAAAAAGTGGGAATGAAAGGAAGGGGATAATGAGTAGATCATTTAATATAACTACATGTACTGTATTTTTTTTTACTGGATAAGAAACAGCCTGATAAGTGTTCTAGTTTATTTCAACATCTCAACATACTTTTAGAGGTCTATATTTACTGTATTTCAGAATACTGAAAAAGTTAGGCATTACTGAGAAGCTGTGACACTTGAGAAGCAAAGCTCCGCCTTATTGACACTTGGCTGATAAATGAAAAAGCCATTTTGCATGTTTAGCAACTCCCACCAGCTCCAGGAACGGTACAGTTTGCTTTTATACCCTAAATACTATCCACTGTTGTCTGAAGCTCTGAGCAACAATAGAGCTGACAGATTCCTTTTCTTAAATAAATCTAATGCGCGTTTTCCATGCTTCTGTTGATAACATTTTGGGGTTATTAAGACAGTTTCAGCATGGGGCTATTTTCAGTTAGAGTGACATTAAATAGGTTTAGATTAGGTTGTGACTAGTAAACCTATAATGGTTTTTAAGGTTGCTTAAATTATCTCAATAGGTTTCAGGAGTAAGCTGCTTATTTTGGTGTTCCCATAGCAGAGTTCCCATAGCAGAGTAAAATACCAAGGGCTATACGTGTTTCACGACTAGTGTCGCATTCTTCAGTAGCCAAACTATATATATATATATATATATATATATATATATATATATATATATATATATATATAGCATTCCAATAGGAAGCAAACAGCGGCACTCCAGCAGTTTCAAGAAGAAGAAAAATTCCTTTATTCACCGATATGGTGAATAAAGGAATTTTTCTTCTTCGTGAAACTGCTGGAGTGCCGCTGTTTGCTTCCTATTGGATTCCTGTTGTTCTTATACCTGTGGTCGAGGTTGGAGCTGGCTGAGCACCCGCATTGATATTTTATATGCTTGAAGCCTTGTCACGGTGCTCCTTCATCATATTATTTATTGGATATATATATATATATATATATATATATATATATATACGCGTATAGCCCTTGGTATTTTACTACTGCCATATCCATCTCACCGGCTAATAGCCGCCATACCAGCCGATCCAGTCTTGACAGCGCTGCAGTACCCCAGTTTGAGGACCACTGCAAATCGCGCGCAATTCACACTGCACGCGGATGCAAACTCACCTCTGCTGAAACTCCCCTATAGGCCGGCTGCCGATCCGTGCCAAGCAGAGTGATTTTCTCAACGCACAAATATCCAAAGCCGGTTACTGCTGTACCGAAAGCGAGTGCTTGCCGCAGGAGAAGCATACTCATACATTGCCACATCAAGGTATCCACATGCCCATGCCAGGACACTTACTGCTATTGCTCTCTGGAATCTGCCGTTTTCAGGGACACTCGGCTGCCTACAAGCTCTGTCTACTTAGCGGTAAAGTATCGCTTTAATCCTATCATTAACTGTATCAGCATTCTATTACAATTTTGTTACTTTTTGGATACAATTACCAGCATCTTACTAACTTCTCCTATCAACACTTTTATGAATGACATTTAAGTCTACCTCAATTCGCACATGTAAGCTTGTGGAATCTGTCAATTTTTTGCTGTCAATTTTTTGCTACTATAGACTATTTTTTCTTCTTTTCTGAGATGGCTGGCAATTTTTAGCATCATATTTTAGGACACTTTATTCTATATTTTTAATACCTGAGCACGGGCCCTGCTTGGGTATTGATTGTATTAAAAAAATTTAAATTTTTAAGATTATTTAATTCATTGTACCCTTTCAGGCTTTTTATTACCATTTTTATTTTTATTATCACTATTACTGTATATTGTTTATTGTCACCCCCTTTTCTCCTATTCCTTTTTTCTTTTTTTCCATTAGCCCTTGAGGACTGGTTATATAATATTTTATTATTATATAATTTTTCTCTGCCTACTATTTGGTCTTTTGGGGTTCTTAGACCATACCAGTTAACCTCGGGTTAGAATATTGATTGAGCTGCACTAACTCTATTCTATATTAAGCATGGAATTGTTACTGATACTTTGGTATTTATTAAATATGGTGCACTCTATTATGGTCATTGGTCTGCTAAATCATAGCCAGTTACCTGGTATGTGGGTGGTCTTATAGTAATACCTTTCACAACAACAGATCTGCGTTTTCTGGGTATTGCGATTGTTAAGCCCCAGGCCAGTGGAGGAGACTGGCATACAAAATTTTACTACAAAAGTAAACTGAAATAATACTAAGAAGTGTCACTCTGGGACCGCTAGGTCTGAATGAGCATGGAGAGTTGGAGACCTTAGTGTGTTCCCAATGTGTTCCTCCACATAAAAGGCGATAACAAGTGCATAATGAACTCAGTTTTTGTACAATTTTTAAAACATTTTATGTGTGTGTTAATTGAGGATGAATAAAGTTTTTTCTATAAGAATAGTGGAGGGTCACATGATGGGTCATTAAGCACTGGATATAATTAGAGATGAGCGAATCGAAGTTGACGAACCCGAATTCGTTACTAATTTCATGAAAAATTTGATTTGCAACGAATGCGAATATTACCAAGATTCGATCGCGCAAATCGCTTCATTAAACTCCATTCCAGGCTATTGGAGACCTAAGTTGAGATGAGTACATGGGGCAGGGGATTATGGGAGGGCGGAAAACAATGGCGGGAATGAAGGTAGGCGGGCTGACCCTGAATCACATGTGAGATGCAGCCTATCAGTGTTCACTGACCCCTGTGATGTCACAGCCCCTATATAACCCTATAGCCCCTATATATCAGCTGCCTTCTTGCCTCTCTTCATTTCATCTATGCACTCAGATGGAGAGGACGGGACTGTGTGTGTGTGTGAATAGCTCATACCACAGCGTTACACTGCAACTGCTAGTCACATCAGCATTAGGGAAAGGAAGGACTGCAGAGTGCTGTGCTGTTACTCTGAGAAGGATCATTGATAGCTAAACCTCCTATTCACATTATTGAGCATTGCAGCAGAGAGGGGCAGATAGCTGTCAGCTGCCTCATACAGATCTCCAAGCTGCCTGAACTTTCTGAAGCATCTTATCTCCTCATTGTTCAGCTCTATTGAGTTTATTTTTTTTGCTCCATAAATCTTCTGCTGCTCAGAATTGTGTGACAGAGTGCAATTTAGGGTTTAATCCCTGGATTTATTTTTTTTATTTTTTTTATTTTTTTTGTGGTGCTGCACTGTTGGGTCCTGCTGCTGTTCAGAAATATGTTATTGTTCAGTGGACTGTAGTGAATTCATACCATTTTGTACCTGTTAATCTGTCAAGGGGCTACATTCTGTGCAAGTCCAAACAATAGTATTCACCGGCAGTGTTTTGTTTTTTTATAGTTTTTTCAGCGTATAGTTACGCATATTACTGCCCTCATCAGTGCATACCGCATACGTACATCCAAGTATTGTACCATTTAGTACCTGTTAAGCTGTCAAGGTGCTCCATATCGTCAAAGTCCAAACAATAGTATCCACCCGCTGGTGTTTTACAAAAATACAGATTTTTTTCTGCATTTAATTAGGTTTATTACTGCCATCATCAGTGCATACTGCAAAGGTACATCCAAGTATTGTACCATTTAGTACCTGTTAAGCTGTCAAGGTGCTCCATACCGTCAAAGTCCAAACAATAGTATTCAACGGCTTGTGTTTTACAAAAATACAGAGTTTTTTCTGCGTATAGTTAGACATATTACTGCCCTCATCAGTGCATACCGCATACGTACATCCAAGTATTGTACCATCTAGTACCTGTTAGTCTGTCAAGGGCCTACATACTGTGAAAGGACAGCAGTAAGTAATCATCTGCTGCTGTTCTAGACAAATACTGTTTCTTTTTTTTTTCTTTTTCAAATCTCTGTTTATTAAACTTTTTTTTTTTTTAAACAAGGGGTACAGAAAAGAAAAGAGGAAGTACAGAACAAGTAGGGTTTCTCTTGTACATAAACATGTCTAAGCACAATCTATAATAGAGATTAGAGATGAGCGAACTGTTCAAAAATTCGATTCGGCCGATTCACCGAATTTTCCCAAAAAGTTTGTTTCAATCCGAATTTGTTCGTGGCAAATCAATATTAAAAAAGGCTATTTCTAGCCTACATACAGCCTCTATAGGGGTATAGAACACTTTGCTGTGTCCTAAAACGCACATGGAGTGTGCTGGGGTAGTGAAATAATACTGTTAGCATGCAGATTACCGGCATCGCTCTTAGAATCACTGCCGCACAGCAGCACAATGACAGAGCCTGGTGGTGGCATCAGTGTCAGGAGACCATATAGTGACTGAATGACATAGCGTGGAGGTGTTGGCAGCATGAGGACACCATATAGTGGCTGAATGGCACAGCGTGGAGGTGTTGGCAGCATGAGGACACCATATAGTGGCTGAATGACACAGCGTGGACAACACACTATATGAATTTTTTGACAAAGATTTCTCATAGGTAACACCCACTATCCAAAAATTCGAAATTTCCAGACCCAGGCCCCACCTCTGCGGCATTAGGAACCCATATATTGCCTGAAGGACACAGCCTGGAGTTGGCTGATGCACCAGTACACACCCGGGCTTCACAATCCTCTCAAAAAAACAACAACATTTTAGAATTGTTTTTTAAAGAAATACCTTTGTGTAAGAACAAGTGCATATCCAACAGTTCACAAGACTCTATAATGCAGGATGGTGGACCACCCAAAGACATTCTTCTCAAAAATAATAAACCACACAATGTTTGAATTTTTTTTTACAAAAACTAATTCAATATGTGTGTAAGCGCATCTGTCTCCAAAAGATCAGATCACCAAAGGACTTTTTTCGCCCAAAATGATGAAGCAGAGTTAATCCCTGTCCGTATTTATAAAAAAAAAAAAAAATTTTCATAAAAAAATCACACGCAACATGCGTTTCGTTGTGTAACGATTAGCATTCTGGAAAATTCAATTTTATTACCGATAAAATTATCAGTAAATAAAAAAAAAAAACACTACCCAAGAGTGTTTAATTACCCCATACATTACACCAGGAGCAGTCAGGAGTAGGCCTCAGCAGTACCCAAGAGGCTTTAATAACCCCCTACTTTTGCACGATCAATTGCGAGATCGAGCAATACCAGGTGTGTTATGCCCTCAGATGTCAGGGGCCACAGGCGCGCTCCACTGAATGGATTAGGGTGAGTCCATCTTTTTTGGTAGCACCCGCAATCCAAAAATGTTAAATTCCCAGACCCAGGGTTTTTCCATTTTTGCATTTTCTTTTTTAGTTCCTTGCCTTTAAAAAATCATAACTCTTTAAATTTTGCACCTAAAAATCCATATGATGGCTTATTTTTTGCGCCGCCAATTCTAGTTTGTAATGACGTCAGTCATTTTGCCCAAAATTCTACGGTGAAACGGAAAACAAAATCATTGTGAGACAAAATTGAAAAAAAAAACCGCAGTTTTGTAACTTTTGGGGGGTTCCGTTTCTACGTAGTACATTTTTCGGTAAAAATGACACCTGATATTTATTCTGTAGGTCCATACAGTTAAAATTATACCCTACTTATATAGGATTGATTTTGTCGTACTTCTGGAAAAAATCATAACTTCATGCAGGAAAGTTAATACGTTTAAAATTGTAATTTCTGACCCCTATAACTTTTTTATTTTTCCGCGTATGGGGCGGTATGAGGGCTCATTTTTTTGCGCCATGATATGAAGTTTTTAACGGTACCATTTTTGCATTGGTAGGACTTATTGATCATGATATAAAAAGTGACCAAAAATTCACTATTTTGGATTTGGCATTTTTTTGCGCGCACACCATTGACCGTGCCGTTTAATTAACTATATATTTTTATAATTCAGACATTTCCGTACGCGGCGATACCATATATGTTTCTTTTTATTTTTATTTACACTGTGTTTTAAACTTTTAATAGGGAAGGGGTTAAATGATCTTTATTCACTTTTTTTTTTCACTTTTTTTTTTTGCATTGTTATAGGTCCCATAGGGACCTATAACACTGCACAAACTGATCTTTCACATTGATCACTGGTTTCTCATAAGAAACCAGTGATCGATGATTCTGCCGCTTGACTGCTCATGCCTGGATCTCAGGCACTGAGCAGTCATTCGGCGATCGGACAGCGAGGAGGCAGGTAGGGACCCTCCTGCTATCCTGTAAGCTGTTCGGGATGTCGCGATTTCACCGCGGCTATTGCGAACAGCCCACTGAGCTAACCGGCACACATTCTCTTTAGACGCGGCGTTCAACTTTGAACGCCGCGTCTAAAGGGTTAATAGCGCGCGGCACTGCGATCAGCCACGGGTCCAGGCCGTTGTTAGAGGCCAGGCCCGACCCGCTGTGACGCTGCTAAACATCCAAAAATGTAAGGCTCAAGGCCAGAGGCACCACGGAGTTAAGAAGTTCCTGAAAGACACAGAATGAGTCTAGAGCATGCATTTGCAGTACCCAAGAGGTTTTCCTAACCCCTTACATTTAAAGATCAATGTTTTCATTTGCATTAAGCATGTATTTAAGCTACTGCCAAACTTCAAAAAATTATAGGCCCAAGGCCTGAGGCACCAGGGAGGCAAGTAGTTTGTGAAAGACACAGAATGAGTCTGGAGCAGTCATTCGCAGTACCCAAAAGGGTTTCCTAACCCCTTACATTTAAAGATCAATGTTGACATTTGCATTAAGCATGTATTTAGCTACTGCTAAACTTCAAAAATGTATAGGCCCAAGGCCAGAAGCATCACTTTTCCCCATATTAGGAGCATAGTTGTCCCCCAGAATAGGCAGCATAGATGTCCCCCAGATTAGGCAGCATACTTGTCCCCCAGATTAGGCAGCATACATGTCCCCCAGATTAGGCAGCATACATGTCCCCCAGATTAGGAGCATAGTTGTCCCCCAGATAAGGAGCATAGTTGTCCCCCAGATAAGGCAGCATAGATGTCCCCCAGATTAGGAGCATACTTGTCCCCCAGAGTAGGCTGCATAGATGTCCCCTGGATTAGGAGCATACTTGTCCCCCAGATTAAGCAGCATAGATGTTCCCCAGATAAAGCAGCATAGATGTCCCCCAGATTAGGCAGCATAGATGTCCCCCAGATTAGGCAGCATAGATGTTCCCCAGATTAGGCAGCATAGATGTCCCCCAGATTAGGCAGCATAGATATCACCCAGATTAGGCAGCATAGATGTCCCCCAGATTAGGAGCATACTTGTCCCCCAGATTAGGCAGCATAGATGTCCCCCACATTAGGAGCATACTTGTCCCCCAGAGTAGGCAGCATAGATGTCCCCCAGATTAGGAGCATAGATGTCCACCAGATTAGGCAGCATAGATGTCACCCAGATTAGGCAGCATAGATGTCCCCCAGATTAGGAGCATAGATGTCCCCCAGATTAGGAGCATAGTTGTCCCCCAGATTAGGCAGCATAGATGTCACCCAGATTAGGCAGCATAGATGTCCCCCACATTAGGACTCATGTAGCCTTCTGATGTAGGCGCAACGTCTCCATTGCCGTGACCATGTTTTCAATCATTTTTTTGAGTAAATGTAGGAGTGGAATTACGTCGTTCATGGCGTAATTCGAGCGACTAACCAAAAATGTGGCTTCCTCAAAGGGCCTCAGCAAACCGCAGGTGTCACGTATGAGCTGCCACTCGTTCACATTGAAGTTACACAGGGGAGTACTCCTATCTGCTTGTATCATCAAAAAATCCGTAATGGCTTTTCTTTGTTCGTATAGTCTGTCCAACATATGGGCCCTCATTTACTATTCTAAACCCGACCTCTTTTGTCGGGTTTTTTTGTCGCATCTTTGTCTGCGCCATGTCGCAGACATCGTGCGCCAGTCTGCGACACCATGCGACATTTTTTCCCGACAGACCCGATGTGGATTCTCCCAAACCCGAAAAAGGGGCGTAACCCGACATTTCTGAGCTTTCCCGGGTATTTATTAAGGTTTCCAACCCGAATTTGTTGTATTGTTGTGGATTTTTTCCCAACAGCTCAGAGGAGTTGGAAACCAAAACCAACAAAACCCACGTGCGACAAACAGGATGCGACATAATAATAAATACCAGGGGGAAAAAGCAGCCGGGTAAGAAAGCAACATAGACTTACAACCCGATTTTCTTAGTAAATGAGGGCCATGGAGGGTGGAATTCCAACATGTGGCAATGTCACAAATGAGACTATGTGGGATACCGTTCTGACGCTGCAGCTCAAGCAAAGTGTGCTTGGCGGTGTACGAGTGGCTGAAGTGCATGCACAGTTTCCTTGCCATTGTCAGGACGTCTTGCAAATGGGGTGAAGACTTGATGAACTTCTTGACAACCAGATTCAACACGTGTGCCATGCAGGGCGAATGGTTCACACTTCCTTGTCGCAGCGCGGCCACAATGTTCTTCCCATTGTCGGTCACCATGGTTCCCGTGTCCAGATTTCGTGGAGTAAGCCATACTTGGATTTCTTCCCTAATGAGCTTCAGCAGTTCCTACCCTGTGTGACTCCGTTCGCCAAGGCAAACCATGTGAAGGACGGCTTGGCACCGCTGTGCCCTACACACGTGGTACGATGAAGGGCCACCGAGATTTGGACGTGCAGTGGAGGCCGAGGACACGGGGGAGGAGGAGGTGCACACTGTAAAAGGACCAACTGCCTGGGAGCGAGAGCGTGGAGGAGGAAGCGGTGTGACCTGTCCAAGTTGCTGTTGTGGCTGTGCAGGAACAACATTTACCCAGTGGGCCGTAAAAGACATGTATTGTCCCTGCCTGAAGTTACAGCTCCACACGTTGGCGCTGCCGTGCACTTTTTAACACACCGACAGGCTCAATGACTGGCCCACCTTCACTTGTACAAACTTATGCAGGGCTGGTACTGACGGTTTGGGACTCTCCACCTCGGCTCGGCACAAGCCATCAATTTCCTGAAAGCTGCAGAGTCCACCAGTTGGGAAGGGAGGGACTGCAACACCAGCAACTTGGACAGGAGCACATTCAACTTCTGCGCCATTGGATGAGTGGGCGCATACTGTTGTCTCTTGGACATGGCTTCGCCGATCGATTGTTGGCGGAATGGCTGACTACGAGCGGAAGAAGCCTGAATGGTAGTATGATGCGAAGCAGGTGGTCTCCCCCTGGCACTTTTGGCTCCTGAATTTCCAATACTGCCACCACCACGCTGATTGCCAACCGTGCTACCGCCTTGCTGCCTCATAGACAAAGAGCAAATCTCTTCTCCTGATGATGATGAAGCCCCGATTTCTGCACCCGGCTCCCAATTGCGATCGGCTTCATCATCATCAAAAGATGTGTGCACGTCACTTATGTCCTCCTCGTGTTCCACAACAGTGTCTGAACAATTGAAACACCGCCTCCCACGTCACTCTCCTCATCACTACTTGGCCGCCTTGCGGAGCAAGCGACGCATGTCTCCTCACATTCTTGGCTGCCCATTAGCTGCTGACTGTCCTCTATTGCATTGTCCTCACTAAATAGTGGAGCTGAACCCAAAGCATGAGATACTTCTTTGGGAGAGGGAACAGCATAGGACAAAGGCAATGGGATTACAGGGACTGCTCCCGGGCCATGCCAACTGAGGGTTGTGTCTGAGGAACCCACCGACTCTTGACTGGGCTTGTCAGATGTCGCTTGTGATGATGGGGATGAGTGTGCAAACCAATTGACGAGGAGAGATGGATCGACGACACGACCGCTGGGTGTTAACGGGAGCTCAGGCCTATTGCTGCGACTCCTGCTGTTACTTGCCCCAAGTCTGCTGCAAACTCTGCCTGACGTATGTAGGCCTCTGCCCCTTCTCTGTGAACCCCCTGGCACTTCCCTGCCTGACATACTTAGTGCTTTTATGAGGGTATAGAACAGCAGCAGGCGATTACTTACGGCTGTCCTTTCAAAGTATATAGGCCCTAGACAGAATAACAGTTACTAAATAGTACACTCCTTTGTTGTATGTATGCCCTTTGCAATGATGAGAGCACTGGTATGCGTATTTCTACGCAGAAAAAACACTTTAAAAAAAAATACAACAGGTGTATACTAATGTGTGGAATAGCACTGAATTTAGCAAAGAGACAGAATAACAGGTAGTAAATAGTACACTACTTGGTTCTATGTATGTCCTTTGCAATGATGAGCACTGTTAAGCGTATTTGTACGCAGAAAAAAACTATTCTTTTTTGTTGTATACACCAGCCGGTGTATACTAATGTGTGGAATTGCACTGAATTTAGCACAGAGACAGAAAAAAGGGTAGTATATGGTACGCTATTTGCTTGTATGTAGGCCCTTTGCAATGATAAGGCCACTGAAAAAGCGTATTTGTACGCAGGAAAACCTTATTTTTTTCTTTAATACACCGGCAGGTGTATAATGTGTGGTATAACACTGAATTTAGCACAGAAACAGAAAAAAAGGTAGTATATGTTACGCTATTTGCTTGTATGTAGGCCCTTTGCAATGATAAGGCCACTGTTAAGCGTATTTGTACGCAGGAAAACCTTTTTTTTTTTTTTCATACACCGGCAGGTGTATAACATGTGGTATAACACTTAATTTAGCAAAGAGACAGAAAAAAAGGTAGTATATGGCACGCTATTTGCTTGCATTTATGCCCTTTGCAATGATAAGGCCACTGAAAAAGCGTATTTGTACGCAGGAAAAACTTTTTTTTTCTTTCATACACCGGCAGGTGTATAACGTGTGGTATAACACTGAATTTAGCACAGAGACAGAGTAACAGGTGAAAAATGGTAAAAAGGCACTAAAGTCCACACTAATATGACTTATTTTTGAACAGCAGCAGGACCCAATTGGGCAGCACCACATAATTTTTTTTTTTACAGGGATTAAACCCTAAATTGCACTCTGTCACACAATTGTGAGAATCAGATTTGTGGAGCAACAGAAAAAACTCAATTGGGCTGAAAAAAAGAGGAGATTAGATGCTCCATACAGGTAAAACAGCTGTGAGATCTATGACGCAGGTGACTGCTATGCAGCACCTCTATGTCTGCTATATGGAGTAAGGAGAATATGAGGTTTTGCTAGAATCGTTCTCAGTCAGAACTGCAGCAGCACTGTGCCCTGTGTCTTTCCCTAATGCTGATGTCACCGCTGCATATATGCTGTATAACGGCGTTGTATGCGATCAGCACACAGACGTGCAGTCACTTCCTTTCCCTATCTCGTGCATAGGAGAAATGACCAGAGGGAAGATGGCCGCCGATTATATAGGGCTGTTACATCACAGGGGTCAGTGAACTGATAGGCTGCATCTCACATGTGATTCAGGGTCAGCCCGCCTACCTTCATTCCCGCCGCTGTTTCCCGCCCTCCCATAATCCCCTGCCCCATGTACTCATCTCATCTTAGGTCTCCAATAGCCTGGAACGCTGTAAAATGGAGTTTAATGAAGCGATTCGCGCGATAGAATCGCGGCAATATTCGTATTCGTTGCGAATCAAATTTTTCATGAAATTCATAACGAATTCAACTTCGATTCGCTCATCTCTAATTGTGACTCCTAACAATCAAATGTATAAAATAGTTATAGACACTTTAATCAAGTGCCCTGAGGAAAACTCTTGTATAAAAAATATATATAAAAATAAGTATTTTGCTTATAAAAATGAAATACTGGCGAGACATGTTACTTTAGATATTATAATGCAAGAACATACAAAAAGGTTAGCACAGTTTAGAAATGTGCCAAAAAAAAATAAAAATACAAATGTCATTGGCATAAATAGTACTACTGCAAGTAATCAACTGCAAATTTTTGGAATGAAACATTCAAATATTGAATCCAGAGATCATTGTCTTGTTTCATCTTTCCTTCTTGTTTCATCTTTCATTGTGTTTTCTTTATGCCAAGAACTCCATGGCCAGCCTGTATTTCCAGTAGAACTATAAGAGAATGGAAATGGCACTGGATTCTGATTTGAAGAAGAGGATGGATCTGCATAATTGTATGGCAAATTGGTACCAAAGGGGCCAGAAACGGAATACATCTGTGCTTGAATCTGCCCATTGAAATCAGAGTAAGGCTGGTTTGTATTACAGGAATTTAGCACTGCAAATGCAGATGACTGATTATAAGGATTGGTTGACTGTGTATTGTAGGAAACATGTGGGTATCCTTCAGTTACTCTCCCAGCATTAATGCCATGTTGATACCAGTAATAAAAATAATATTGCCAAGGACTAGCAGAAACAGGGAACTGTGGATACTGACCAACTGCTGTTGGAATTGACTGACTATCCCAAGTGGTAGATTTACCATTTTGAAGTTCCTCAGTTCCAATAGGCTTTAAGTCATTCATTCTTTGTTGTGATTCTTCCGTTGCAGAATTAAGCTGTATCATGTTTTCCTGTTCCTCCGATGAGCTAATGTCACTGGAACACACAATACTCATATTGTCATCTAATGAAGGATCATTTTCTTCAGAGAACGTATGTATCATTTTCTTATTTTGTATGTCAGGTCGTATTCTGACATTTTCTAATTATAGAGGAATTTGGGAATCTGGGACACAGGTAAAAATAAGTATTTTTAAGCCTACTGTAGCACATTTTTCTGCCCTCATAATCGCATTCCACATACCTACATCTAAGTAGTGTACTATTTTGTACCTGTTAATCTGTCAAGGGTCTATATACTGTGAAAGGACAGCCAATAGTACATACCTGCTGCTGTTCTAGACAAATATTGTTTTAAGCGAACTGAAGCGTATTGCACTTCCCTCATTTACGCAATTAATATGTCAGGCAGAGTAGTGCCAGGACATGCACAGTGTAGTGGCAGAGGCCTAAATTAATCAGGCACAGGCAGAGGTCGCACCAGAGTAGGGGCATGTGGCAGCCAAAGTCGCAGCAAGAGGTCTGAGCTCCCGGTGTCAGCTAGCAGCCGTGATTGATTGGGTCACTCGGTCATCCATTTCATCCCAAGTAACATCCGACACCCCCAGTCAACAGTCGGTGGGTTCCTCAGACTCAACCCTTAGTTTGCATGGCCATCATGTTTCTGCTGCTACCTCAAGGCTCTATCATTGTGCTTCCATGTGACATGTGACTACCTGTTAAATTTGGTCCTGTGTACCCACATGCCGTTGCGCGAGAAACTAAAACTTGGCAGTTAAAATTTAAATTAAAAAATCCTCAATTTCAATTTCAAAATCTTAAATTTAAAAATCTTCCATTTCAATGGTCTCTTCATGCTTCAGCCACCTACAGGCTGTGCAATTTAGCCACTATATGGTCTCATGATTCAGCCACCTCCAGGCTGTGTCATTCAGCCACTATATGGTCTCCTCATGCTGCCACAAATTCCAGGCAGTCATTCAGCCACTATATGGTCTCCTCACACTGATGCCATCTCCAGGCTCTGCATTTGTGCCGCCATGTGACATGTGACTCCTTGTTAGATTTGGTCTTTTGTACCCACACACTGGAGCCCGGGGCACTACAACTTGGGAGTTAAACTTTCAATTTCAAAATCCTCAATTTCAAAATCCTAAATTTCTATTTAAAAATCTTACATTTCAATGGTCTCCTAATGCTCCTGCCAACTTCAGGCTGTGCCATTCAGCCACTATATGGTCTCCTCATGCTTCAGCCACCTCCAGGCTGTGTCATTCAGCCACTATATGGTCTCCTCATACTTCAGCCACCTCCAGGCTGTGTCATTCAGTCAATATATGGTCTCCTTATGCTGCCAATACCTCCACTCCATGTCATTCAGTCTCTATATGGTCTCCTCCTGCTTCAGCCACATCCAAGCTGTCTCATTCAGGCACTATATGGTCTCATCATGTTGCCAACATCTCCATGCTGTGTTATCCAGCCACTATATGGTCTCCTCTTGCTGTCAACTCCTCCACGCTGTGTCATTTAGCCACTATATGGTCTCCTCATGCTTCAGCCACATCCAAGCTGTCTCATTCAGGCACTATATGGTCTCATCATGTTGCCAACATCTCCATGCTGTGTTATCCAGCCACTATATGGTCTCCTCTTGCAGCCAACACCTCCACGCTGTGTCATTTAGCCACTATATGGTCTCCTCATGCTGCCAACACCTCCACGCTGTGTCATTCAGTCACTATATGGTCTCCTCATACTGATGCCACCTCAGGCT
Organism: Hyla sarda; assembly: GCF_029499605.1. Lineage (NCBI taxonomy): Eukaryota > Metazoa > Chordata > Amphibia > Anura > Hylidae > Hyla > Hyla sarda. Next base: position 90,787,639 of record NC_079197.1, read on the forward strand.
CTGTCATTGCCCTGCTCTGTGGCAGTGATTCTAAAAGTGATGCCTGTAATCTGCATGTCATACTGATAAACAGTATTATTTCACTACTCCAGCACACTCTATATGTGTGTTAGAACAAAGCAAAGTGTTCTACACCCCTATTGAGGCTCTCTTTAGTCCAGAAATAGCCGTTTTTAATATAGATTTGCCGCAAATAAATTCGGATCCAAACATATTTTTTCAAAAGTTTGCTCATCTCTAAACATAAACATATGTGGTATTTACACGTGCAAACATTTCCAAAATATTAAAATATAAAGTAAATTAGACCACACGGTCAATGACGTATGTGTAAAAAAAAATCAAAGTCCAGAATTGCATATTTTTGGTCACTTCATATACCATTAAACAATTAATAAAAATCAATCATAAAGTCCTATTAAAACAAAAATGGTACTGATAAAAATTCACAGATCATGGCGCAAAAATAAGACCTCATACATCCCTCCCCCCCCCCATATGGAAAAATAAAAAGTTATAGGGCCCAGAATAGGACAAAAAATGCATACGTTTTTAAAAGTAGTAGAGTAAAACAAAACCTATACAAATTGGGTGTCATTGTAATTGAATGGACCTAAAGAATAAAGAGAACATGTAACTTCTAGCGAAAAGTGCAATCCGTAGAAACGGAAGCCCCAGAAAGTTGCTTAATTCTTTTTTTTTTTTCTCCCCACAGATAATTTTTGTTTTGTTTTGCTATATTTTTTATGGTAAAATGAGTGATGTCATTACAAAATACAGTTGGTGTTGCACAAAACAAGCCTTCATATTGGTCCGTAAAATGATGCCTGTGAAAAATTTTAAGTTTTATGGCTATTAGAAGCAAAGAGGGAAAAAAAGAAACCCCCCATAAAAAAAGAAATTGTCAGGTCCTTAACCCCTTCCCGCAAATGGACGTGTATACACGTCCATTTTTTCTGTGACTTAACGCAAATGGACGTGTATACACATCCAATACATTTTCTATCACCATGTCCGTTGGCATGGTGATAGAAACATCATCTCAGCTGTTCTGGACAGCTGACCGATGACACTATGCAGCAGGGGACCAATCAGACTGGTCCCCTGCTGCAGATCATTGTCATTAGTCAGTCAGTTAGTCACTGACTAATGACAAGGACTTGCGGGGTTCCGGGCTGATCGGGTCTCTGGTGACCCGATCGCCCAGAAAATAGGTAAGATCGGAGCAGTCAGAGACCGCTCCGATCCATCCTGAGTGATAGGAGCGAGGTGGCAGCTGCCACCTCGCTCCTAAACCCCTACCATTGGTCGTTAGGACTAGCGACCAATGGAAGGAGGGGGCCGGGAGGTTAAAGGTGAAATCCCCGCTCTGCCCCGCCCCTGGATGTCGGGGCAGAGCGTGAGGAAGATGGCGGATGGTCCCGGGACCAGCGATCATGTCCCGGGACCGGCGATCCTGTCGGGACCCACGGCGGTATCCAGACAGACAGCGCGGGGCCGGCGGAGGCAGCGGCGGATGCAGCAGTGAAGATCAGCGGTAAGTGATCTTCACTGCTGTGTTCCAGGAGTTGCCAAACTACAACTCCCAGCAAGCCCAGACAGCCAAAGGCTTTCTGGCCATGCTGGGAGTTGTAGTTTTGCAACATCTGGAGGCCCACAGTTTGGAGACCACTGTGCAGTGGTGTCCAAACTGTGCTCTTACAGATGTTGCAAAACTACAACTCCCACCATGCCCATACAGTCCAGGCATGCTGGGAGTTGTAGTTCTGTAACATGTGGCCCTTCAGATGTTGCAGAACTACAACTCCAAGCATGCCTGGACAGTCTGGGCATGCTTGGAGTTGAAGTTTTGCAACATCTGGAGGGCTACAGCTTGGACACCACTGCACAGTGGTCACCAAACTGTGACCCTCCAGATATTGCAAAACTAACTCCTAACAGGTCTTTCGGCGGTCTGGGCATGCAGGGAGTTGTAGTTTTTCAACAGCTGGAGGCCCCCTTTTTGGGAAACACTGAGTTAAGTAACAAACTCAGTATTTTGCAGCCAGTGTGCCTCCAGCTGTTGCATAACTACAACCCCCAGCATGCACGGACAGCCAAAGGGCATGCTGGGAGTGTTAGTAGTATGCCTCCAGCTGTTACATAACTACAAGTCCCAGCATGCCCTCAGTTGTCACTGCATGCTGAGAGTTGTAGTTTTTGCAATGGCTGAAGTCACACTGGTTGTGAAGTTTGTTACCTAACACAGTGTTTCACAACCAGTGTGCCTCCAGCTGTTGCAAACTACAACTCCCAGCATGCACTGATAGACCGTACATGCAGGGAGTTGTAGTTTTGCAACAGCTGGAGGCACACTGGTTGCGAAACACTGAGTTAAGTAACAAACTCTGTGTTTTGCAACCAGTGTGCCTCCATGCACGGACAGCCGAAGGGCATGCTGGTAGTGGTAGTTTTGCAACAGCTGTAGGTTTGCGCCCCTCAACCCCCCCCCCCCCCCATGTGAATGTACAGGGTGTACTTACACGGCCGGGGTCTACAGCGAGCTTCTTGCTACAAGTTTGAGATGCAGCAAGTTTTCCTCGCTGTAGACCCCGGCCGTGTGAGTGTACCCTAAAAACACCACACTATACTACATTGCACAAAATAAAAAGTAAAACGCTATATACACATACCCCTACACAGCCCCCCCCCAAATAAAACATTTCTCGTATGACACTGTTTTCAAAACGGAGTCTCCAGCTGTTGCAAGACAACTCCCAGTATTGCCAGACAGCGATTGACTTTCCAGGCATGCTGGAAGTTTTGCAACAGCTGGAGGCACCCTGTTTGGGAAGCACTGCCATAGGGTATTTTTGGTATCGGAGGCAAGTGTCATTCTTGCATCCGGTTCCGTCCTTATGCAAATCCCTTATTTGGTCCTCAAATGCGCATGGTGCTCTCTCACTTCAGAGCCCTGTCGTATTTCAAGGCAACAGTTTAGGGCCACATATGGGGTATTTTCGTACTCAGGAGAAATTGCCTAACAAATTTTGGGGGGCTTTTTCTCCTATTACCCCTTGTAAAAATGTAAAATTTGGGGGGAAACCAGCATGTTAGTGAAAAAAAAATCATTTACACATCCGACTTTAACGAAAAGTCGTCAAAAACCTGTGGGGTGTTAAGGCTCCCTGTACCCATTGTTACATTCCTTGAGGGGTGTAGTTTCCATAATAGTATGCCACGTGGATTTTTTTTGCTGTTCTGGCACCATAGGGGCTTCATAAATGTGACATGCCCCCGAAAAAACATTTCAGAAAAATTCGCTCTCCAAAATCCCATTGTCGTTCCTTCCCTTCTGAGACCTCTACTGTGCCGATCGAACACTTTACATACACATATGAGGTATTTCCTTACTCAAGAGAAATTGGGTTACAAATTTTGGGGGGACTTCTCTCCTTTTACCCCTTATAAAAATACAAAAACTGGGTCTACAAGAACATGCGAGTGAAAAAAATGCAGATTTTGAATTTTCTCCTTCACTTTCCTACTATTCCTGTGAAACACCTAAAGGGTTAACACACTTACTGAATGTCATTTTGAATATGTTGAGGGGTGCAGTTTTTATAATGGGGTAATTTGTGGGGTATTTCTAATAAGAAGGCCCTTCAAATCCACTTCAAACCTGAACTGGTCCCTGAAAAATTCAGATTTAGAAAATTTTGTAAAAAATTAGAAAATTGCTGGTGAACTTTGAAGCCCTCTGATGTCTTCCAAAAGTAAAAACATGTCAACTTTATGATGCAAATATAAAGTAGACATATTGTATATGTGAACCAGTATATAATTTATTTGGTATGTCTATGTTCCTTAGAAAGCAGAGAGTTTCAAAGTTCGAAAATTGCAAAATTTTCTAATTTTTTATGAAATTTTTTAATTTTTCTCCAAGAAATTATGCAAGTATCGTCGAAATTTTACTGCTATGTTAAAGTAGAATATGTCTCGAAAAAACCTATCTCGGAATCAAATTCATAAGTAAAAGCATCCCAGAGTTATTAATGCTTAAATTGACAGTGGTCAGATATGCAAAAAATGCTCTGGTCCTTAAGGTGAAAATGGGCTTGGTCCTTAAGGGGTTAAGGGATTGAACAAAACCTTTATTTTGTATTTACTCATTTCAATAAGGAATCTATTAAATAACTGTATAATTGTATAGTATTTAAAACCTTAGGGTATAAGATACATTTTTATATTATTGTATTTTGTTGTGAAGATGATGATGATGAGGATGACAATGTTGATGATGATTATTATTATTTATTTATTAAGAATGTGCAATAGTCCTAATTACCTCCCTTAACATTTACACAGAATATTAAAGTGAGATATTATCCATCTTTTGTTTATCTTGCATTTTGGAGAATCATTTGGCTGTTTTGTCAGGAAGTGCATTATAGATAAAGCCCAGTGTTTAAACAAAATCATGTCAGTTAATGTTAAATTTATATGAGTAATATATTAAGAAAAAAAAAAAAAAAAACATTCTTCATAAGCATATTACTGTATATTGAGCCATATTTCTTTTCCACGACCCCCTTCTCTTCTCAAAGAGGAAACTGACAATTCTTATTTATCAAAATGATTCTGTAATATTCAATATTTTGTAGCAGTTATGTCAAAGATTATAGATGAATGAGCCAAGCCTGAAGAACCCTGTCTCAGTCAAAACTTTAGGGTAAAATTGTGGTGGTGGAGTTGGAAGCAGTGGCTGGGCATAGCAATTGTGTGACTGATGGTAGTAGGCATGATAGCTAGATTGTAAGGCATTATGGTAGATACAGTATGCTGAGGGAAAGCAAGGAGCTCATGATCAGACATGAGAGGAGTGGTGGGGATGATGAGAAGTATAATGGTAGTCCAAAATACCTTGCATCTAGCAGCAAGATCACATGTCTCTTGGTTATCCAATCATTGCTTTGTATAATGTGGCTACCAGGTCAATCAGGAGACCGCATATGGGAGGGTTTACAAGGCACTGCATTGAGGCTTTCATCTTGGATAGACAACTGAGAGAGAGAGAGAGAGAGAGAGAGAGAGAGAGAGAGAGAGAGAGAGAGAGAGAGAGAGAGAGAGAGAGAGAGCAGTGCACAGAGGAAGTACTGATCCCAGAAAGCCTAATAGAAATCAAGCAGAGCAAATCATTGGGCCCACCTCAGATCTCAGCAGTGTCACCTCAGAATGTTTTAAAAGTTTTCTCAGTACAATACAAAGCAAGCAGAGCAAAGCAGTGAGCAGTGGGCTGATCTCAGACAGTGACTCCTTGTTGCCTTTCTACATTACTGTGTCTAATTGGTGGAGTTTAATGATGATATCAGCAGGCCTGTATGTCTGATCAGCTCAGGAGCAGGAAACAGCAACTCTACTGCATCTGCAGGATGGAGAAAAAAGACTTTCAGAGGAGGGACACAGTCAGGTGGTGGTGTACCTATCTTATTACGGTATCCTGTTGTGTAAACATTCTTTTCTATTTTGCCAGCTGCAGAAAATAAGGCACAGTGCCATTTTGCAAAAACAAGGTAAGGCATAGCCAGAGTCTGACTTTAGGAATTACAGAAAAAAAAAAAAAAAATTGGGACATCCAATGTGGTGCCTGAACCCAGAGAACAATAAATGCTGCCAAAAGACATAATCAAATGGCATTTATTGGTTGAAAAAGCAACTTAATTCTTTCGGAACCCGAACCAGGTTCATCGTCAGGCTGCCCAATCATTAATTAGGGCTCTACATTAACAAATTGAGCAGCATTACAAGGCCTGGCTAGAAGTATCACTAGTCCATGGTACCTGCAGTCTGCTGGTAACTACTAACATTAGTCAACCACTGCCTGCTTTCTGCTTGATACTATAACTACCACCAGTCAACCACTGCCTGCTGTCCACTGGATACTACTAGCATTAGTCCACCCCTGCTTGCTTCCACTGGCAACTACAATTACACCAGTCAACCACTCTTACTACTGTTGCTACTAGCCAGGCCTACCCATAAAAAAAACATGATTTCACCAAAAAAAGGCATTATGTTTTTTCGGCTTTTCAAACAAAAGCTACTTCTTCTTTGCCATTCATTCATGGTCACCAATCCTGTTGCAACTCCTATAAAGGGAGGATTTTTGGAGAACCCCTAACCCAAAAAAAGGGATCATTTTTTCAGCTTTTCATTTAAAAGCTAATTCTTCTTCATTATTCAGGACAACATTTTTAAATGGCCCTTGACCCCAATAAAAGGAATTTGTTTGGGGATTTTCATGCAAAACTTATTTTGTTTTAACCATTTTGGGACACCAGTTCTGATGCAACTCTCAAAAAGGCGAATTTTTGGAACATTTGGAAAAATGTGTTGTGTCTTCTTCACTTGCCAGTCACAAAAACTTGTTGCAACTCCCAAAAAGGTAGTATTTTTCATATGTTTTCCAACCTTTCAAAAAGCTATTCCCCCCCCTATCCACAAGTGCTTTACTATTTTGAGACACCATCACCGATCCTGTTACAACTCCCAAAAATAATAATTATTGAAATGCTTAGAAAAAGCAATTGTATCTTTCTATACTTCTATGTGCATTTTAATACCAGGTGTATGCCAACAAAAAGAGACAATTTTTACACCTTTATTTTAGTGTTAAAAAACATACAAACTTTGCTAGTGCTATGTGTTTTTAAACAAGCTGTTAGTTATCATGGGTCACCATTAATTTGACATTAACTTAGCTTTAAAACCACTTTAAAGGGTACTTCCGTGGAAAACTTTGCTTTTTAAATCAACTGGTGCCAGAAAGTTAAACAGATTTGTAAATTACTTCTATTAAAAAATCTTAATCCTTCCAGTACTTATTAACTGCTGAATACTACAAAGGAAATGGTTTTCTTTTTGGAACACAGAGCTCTCTGCTGACATCATGAATACAGTGCCCTCTGCTGACATCTCTGTCCATTTTAAGAACTGTCCAGAGTAGGAGAAAATCCCCATAGCAAACATATGCTGCTCTGGACAGTTCCTAAAGTGGACAGAGATGTCAGCAGAGAGCACTGTGGTCATGATGTCAGCAGAGAGCTCTTTGTTCCAAAAAGAAAACCATTTCCTCTGTAGTATTCAGCAGCTAATAAGTACTGGAAGGATTAAGATTTTTTTTTACAATAAGTAATTTACAAATCTGTTTAACTTTCTGGCACCAGTTGATTTAAATAAAAAAAAAAGTTTTGGTCTTGTGGTAATCATAGGGTGGCCACACCATGGAGGGTTATTTCTCTTTCTTTTTGCTCTATTTGAGCAGGCATGCTTCCAGCACGGATCCCGGCCAGGCCTTTGTCAGAAAGCAGACCTATGGTGGCTGGGAAAGGAGGATGTGGCTGAAGCATGGCAAGGTATATTTTTATACAAATTTTCTGTAAACCAAGGAATTTAGAGTGTACTGCTGTTAAAGTGATACACAAGAAAAAAAGGGGTAAAGTTAATTCATTATTAAAGGAAAGCTAGAAATATAGTGCTAGGTCAAAAGAACGCAAGGCTTGCAAGATTCTAACACATGTCAGCAGATTTTGAGGAAGCTCTGAAAAATGCTATATTGTGTTAATATTTAAAATAAGATCAAGGTCTGAATTAACAATGCATAGAGAACTCCCTTCAATGTGAGAGCACACCGCTTTCCTCTGTGCCCCGCTTATCAGTACCTAGAGGATTTAAGCACAGAGCTTCCTATCACAAATCCTGAACCAAAAACTGCATTCATACTTCAGGAACAAACATTCACTGCTTTTGATGACACTCTGAAAATGTATTAATACAAAATACCAACTCTGAAGACAGGTCACAGCTTATCTTTTAATGCATCACCTCCCTCCTGATATTGTTTTCCCTTTTAAAGTGCTCTCTCCCGAAAGACTAGTCATAGGGCACTCAAATACCTTTGGAGACAGGAGACTGTAAGTTAATGGCAATCCAAACTGTTAATAGATGAAAAATAGCTCTATTCTGACCACCGTAATGTGTATGACATTTCCAAACTTAGAGTCTATGATTTTTTTTTCATTATGTATTAAAAAGTTTGAAAAAAAAAGAAACAACCTGTTTTAGAACAAAATGTATTTGCCCTGTTAATAGTTCAACCAACCCTCTAATCCCATAAGACTGGAATGAAAGTGTATTTCATTTTTTGGACAATTACTGTGATTTATGCTACATTCAAAAACAATTCCTCTCATTATCTACAGTTGTGCTCAAATTCTCTTTGGAGAATTGGTAATAGTTTATGGACTATTTTTAAGCCCTTAAGGACCCAGCCCATTTTCACCTTAATGACCAGAGCGTTTTTTGCAAATCTGACCACTGTCACTCTAAGCATTAACTCCTTAATGACGCAGGGCTCATATTTACGTCCTGTGCCGGCTCCCGCGATATAACCCGGTGACCTCGCATCATATCGGGTCGGTCCCGGCGGCCATAAAAAAAACTGTGTAAATAAAAATAAACATATTTGGTATCGCCGCGTGCGTAAATGTCCGAACTCTAAAAATGGATTGTTAATTAAAACGCACAGTCAATGACGTACACAAACGGCAAACCGTCCCGTAAGTGGAAAAATAAAAAAGTTTTAGTGGTCAGAAGAAGACATTTTTAAAATTATAAATTTTCCTGCATGTAGTTATGATTTTTTTCCAGAAGTACGACAAAATCAAACCTATAAAAGTAGGGTATCATTTTAACCGTATGGATGTACAGAAAAAAGATAAGGTGTCAGTTTTACAGAAAAATGCACTAAGTAGAAACGGAAGCCCCAAAAATTAACAAAATGGCGTTTTTTCTTCAATTTGGTCGCACAATTATTTTTTTTCCATTTCGCCGTGGATTTTTGGGTAAAATTACTAATGTCACTGCAAAGTAGAATTGGTGGCGCAAAAAAAAAAAAAGCCATAATATGGATTTTTAGTTGGAAAATTGAAAGAGTTGTGATTTTTAAAAAGTAAGGAGGAAAAAACTAAAACTGATAAACACTGAGTCCTTAAAGGGAACCAATCATCAGATTTTACCCTATATAATGCTTGGCAAAGCGTTATATAGGGTAAAATTGTTGTCCTCACCATCCCCGGGGGACGCTCCTGCCCCCAGGGAAGGTGAAGATATGAAGTTATAAACTAGTCACCGCCACCGCCGTAAGTAATCAATCACCTGGGCGGGGAGCTCTTCTCACCTACTCCCGTTCTTCGGCCGGGAGCGACGCCCCTCCACTTGATTGATGGGCCGCGTCATTGTTCCGCTCACTGAACAGACGGGGTTGAGCGATGACGCTGCCCGTCAATCAAGCAGAGGGGGCATTGCTCCCGGCCGAAGAACGGGAGTTGGTGAGAAGAGCTCCTCGCCCAGGTGACTACTTACGGTGGCGGTGGTGACTAGTTTATAACTTCATATCTTCACCATCCCTGGGGGCAGGAGCATCCCCCGGGAATGGTGAAAATAAAGATTTTACCCTATATAACGCTTTGCCAAGCGTTATATAGGGTAAAATCTGATGATTGGTTCCCTTTAAGGGATTAATAACTCTGGCATGCTTTTACTTTTTATTCTGATTCTGAGACAGTTTTTTCATGACATATTCTACTTTATGTCAGTGGTAAATTTTTAGTCGATACTTGCATCATTTCTTGGTGAAAAATTCAAAAATTTGATGAAAAATTTGAAAATGTAGCATTTGTTTTTTACTTTGAAACTCTTTGATTATAAGGAAAATAGACATACCAAATAAATTATATATTTATTCACATTTACAATAAGTCTACTTTCTATTTTCCTCATAAAGTTGATATGCTTGATGAAGCAGCTGTGCTGGGAAACGCATTGCATTATGGGTGAATAAACGTTTGGTCTAGCTACCAGGTTGTCCAGCACCCTTTTATCCCATCCACACCTTGGAGTTCTACCCCCTGCTGTATCTGTACCTTATGAGACGTGGAGTGGCTGCGGACACCTAATTTCTTTTGATCTTTACGCCTTGATCCATTATTGCACTTGGTGGAGTGTAACCCACTTTGGTAAGCGTGACATCAACCTGAGCTACTTTTGTGCAACAACGGTATCACACCATGGAGCGCTGTCTGTCTTTTTTTTTTTCATGCTTTTAGTTTTGGAAGACATCAGAGGGCTTCAAAGTTCAGCAGCAATTTTCCAATTTTTCCCAAAAGTTCAAAATCAGAATTTTACAGGGACCAGTTCAGTTTTGAAGTGCATTTGAAGGGCCTTCATATTAGAAATACCCCATAAATAAGAACTGCACCCCTGAAAGTATTCAAAATTACATTCAGTTAGTGTGTTAACCCTTTAAGTGTTTCACAGGAATAGCAGCAAAGTGAAGGAGAAAATTCTGAATCTTAATTTTTTAAACTTGCATGTTCTTGTAGAACAAGTTTTTGAAATTTTACAAGGGGTAAAAGGAGAAAAAGAACCCCAAAACGTGTAACCCAATTTCACTTGAATAAAGAAATACCTCATATGTGTATGTAAAGTGTTCGGTGGGTGCAGTAGAGGGCTCAGAAGGGAAGGAGCGATAATGGGATTTTGGAGAGTGAGTTTTTCTGAAATGGTTTTTGGGGGGCATGCCACATTTAGGAAGCCCCTATGGTGCCAGAACAGCAAAAAAAACAAACATGGCATACTATTTTGGAAACTACACCCCTCAAGAAATGTAACAAGGGGTCCAGTATGACTTATCACCCCACAGGTGTTTGATAACTTTTTGTTAAAGTCAGATGAGTAAATTAATTTTTTTCCCCCACATTTTAAATGCCCACCAAAATTTGTAACCCCTTCTCTTCAAGTGCACTGCGGGCGCACTACGATGCTCAGAATCAAATTTGACAAATTTCCGCTAAAGTTGGATGGGGAAATTAAAAATTGTATTTGTTTTCACTAAAATGCTGGTGTTACCCCAATTTTTTCATTTTCACAAGGGTTAATAGGAGAAAAAGCCTCCGCAAATTTGTGACCTCATTTCTTCTGAGTTTTGAAATACCCCATATTTGGATGCAAAGTGCTCTACGGGTGAACTACAATGCTCAGAAGAGAAGAAGTGCCATTGAGCTTTTGGAGAGAGAATTTGGTTGCAATAGAAGTCAAGGGCCATGTGTGTTTACAAAGCCCCCTGTTGTGCCAGAACAGTGGACCCCCCCCCCACATGTGACCCCATTTTGGAAACTACACCCCTCACAGAATTTAATATGGGGTGCAGTGAGAATTAACACTTCACTGGCGTTTGACAAATCTTTGGAACAGTGGGCTGTGCAAATGAAAAATTTTATTTTTCATTTTCACGTACCACTGTTCCAAAAAGCTGTTAGACACCTGTAGGGTGTAAATACTCACTGCACCCCTTATTACATTACGTGAGGGGTTTAGTTTTCAAAATGGGGTCACATGTGGAGGGGGTCCACTGTTCTGGCACAGCTTTGTAAACACACATGGCCTTCAATTCCAGACACACTCTCTCTCCAAAAGCCCAATGCGCTCTTTCTCTTCTGAGCATTGTAGTTTGCCCGCAGAGCACTTTACATCCACATATTGGGTATGTTCTTACTAAGAAAAAAATGGGGCTACAAATTTTGGGGGGGCTTTTCCTATCCTCGCTTTAACGAAAATTCGTCAAACAACTGTGGGGTGTTAAGGCTCACTATACCCTTGTTACGTTCCGTGAGGGGTATAGTTTACAAAATGGGGTCGCATGTGGGTATTTATTGTGTTGCCTTTATGTCAGAACCACTGTAAAATTAGCCACCCCTGTGCAAATCACCAATTTAAACCTCGAATGTACATGGTGTGCTCTCATTTCTGAGCCATGTTGTGCACCCGCAGATCACCCACATATGGGATATTTCATTTTGCGTTGCAAATTTTGGGGGTCTTTTTTTCCTTTTACTGCTTGTGAAAATTAAAAGTATGGGGCAACACCAGCATGTTAGTGTAAAAAATGGAATTACCTTTTTGAAGGAGAAAAAGTTTGTAACGCAATTTCTCCCGAGTACGGAAATACCCAATATGTGGCACTAAACTGTTGCCTTGAAATACGACAGGGATCCAAAGTGAGAGAGCGCCTTGGGCATTTGTGGCCTAAATTGCGGATTTGCATCTGCCACCAAAATATCCTAGGGCAGTGTTTCCCAAACAGGGTGTCTCCAGCTGTTGCAAAACTCCCAGCATGCCTTGACAGTCAGTGGTTGGTCGGCAATATTGGGAGTTGTTGTTTTTCCACAGCTGCAGGCTCGTTTTTGGAAACAAATGCCGCACAAGACGTTTTATTTTTTTAATCGGGGGGGGGGAGGGACTGTGTAGGGGTACATGTATATGTAGTGTTTTAATTTTTTGTAGGTGTAGTATAGTATAGTGCTATTAGGGAACATTTGCAAAAGGAGGGGGTTTACAGTGAGTTTCTCGCTAGGAGTTTGAGCTGCGGCAGAAAATTCACATGGGGGGCAAACCTCCTGCTGTTGCAAAACTACAACTCCCAGCATGCACTGACAAACCATACATGCTGAGAGTTGTAATTATCCAAAACTGGAGGCACATTGGTTGGGGACCGAAATTCCCACTTTACTACCAGGATGCCAGGGTGTACCTGTATGCCCTGTGTCCTTAAGGGGGTTAAAGAAAACATGAGTGAGTGAACAGAACACATTGGCCCTGACTTACTAAAAGTAAAGTGTAGTTTTCTTTTTGGGTTTTAATTCCCTACAATTTTTTTTTCACAGTATTAACTAATGGTTTCTTTACATTTTGCACTGTTCCCAACATTTTGCTTTGTTTTTACACATGCTCTGTCTGATCTGTGGGGTTTTTCTTAGCTCAAATACACCACCTTTTCTGTGGAAGCTATCACGCCCCCTCCCGTAGGCTTGCATTGAGGGGCGGAATGTGACATCACACGGGGGCGGAGGCGTGACGTCACACGCCGCCCGCCTTGTAGTCGCCGGTAATCAGACCCGGAGCGAACACGCTCTGGGGACTGATTACAAACGGGGGACCGCATGCAAGATCACGGGGGTCCCCAACAGCGGGACTCCCACGATCAGGCATCGTGGGAGTCCCTTTGGATAGGGGATAAGATGTCTAAGCACTGGAGTACCCCTTTAAGGACCATGGACGTACACGTACGTCTAAGCATCCTGGTAGTTAAGGACCAAGGACGTACAGGTACGTCCGTGGGAATTTCGGTCCCTGCCGTGCGCCGGGCGGGGACCGAACCGGGGTGACTGCTAATATCGATCAGCAGTCGCCCCGCACAAATCCCCATGTCGGCGTTCGGCACAAATCGTGAGTGAATTCACACTTGCGATTTGCGCGACTCCGGGTCATTACGGGACTATGGTGACCCGGAATATAAGGTTGATCGCGGTAGTCTAAGACACCCACAATCCCCCTGAAGGGATAGGAGTGAGGTGGCAGGGGTGCCACCCCTCCTATCACTGCTATTGGTGGTCTAGACGCGACCACCAATAGCAGATCGGGGGCGGGGGGTTTACTTTCGTTTTCCCCATTCTTACCACCCACAATAGGCGGGGCAGAATGGGGAAATGATAGAGGACTGGCGCCGGAGTCCATTTACCATGCGGGCGAGGCTACGGGCAAAGATCGATGTCGGAGATCGGCGGGCGCGATGTCGTCCAGCAGGCTTCCTGGATCCGATGGATTACAGTGGTCTCTATACTGTAGCACTCCAGATGTTGCAAAACTACAACTCCTAGCATGCCCACACAACTGTTGCTGTCTGGGCATGCTGGGATTTGTAGTTTTGCAACATCTGGAGGGCCACAGTTTGCAGTGGTCTCTATACTGTAGCTCTCCAGATGTTGAAAAACTGTAAATCCCAGCATGCTGGGAGTTGTAGTTGCGATCCCTCCAGCTGTTGCATAACTACATCTCCCAGCATGCCCTTCGGCGAACAGTACATGCTGGGAGTTGTAGTTTTGCAACAGCTGGAGGCACACTGGTTGAAAAATATTGAGTTAGATAACTGAACCTAACTGAAGGTTTTTCAACCAGTGTGCCTCCAGCTGTTGCAAAAGTACAACTCCCAGCCTGCACGGTCTGTCAGTACATGCTGGGAGTTTTAGTTTTGAAACTGCTGGAGGTTTGCCCCCCCCCCCCCCATGTGAATGTACAGGATACATTCACACAGGCAGGTTTACAGTAAGTTTTCTGCTTCAAGTATGAGCTGCAGCAAATTATTCGCTGCAGCGCAAACTCCTAGCAGTAAACTCACTTTAAACCTCCGCCAGTGCAAATGTACCCTAAAAACACTACATTACACTACACTAACAAAAATAAAGGGTAAAACACTACATATACACCCCCTTACAATGTCCCCCCCAATAAAAACGTCTTGTATGGCAGTGTTTCCAAAACGGAGCCTCCAGCTGTTGCAATACAACTCCCAGCATTTCTGGACAGCCACTGACTGTCCAGGCATGCTGGGAGTTTAGCAACAGCTGTAGGCACTCTGTTTGGGAATCACTGGCATAGAATACCCCTATGTCCACCCCTATGCAATCCCTAATTTAGTCCTCAAATGCGTATGGCGCTCTCTCACTTCAGAGCCCTGTCTTATTTCAAGGAAACAGTTTAGGGCCACATATGGGGTATTTCCATACTCGGGAGAAATTACACTACAAATTTTGGGGGCTTTTTCTCCTTTTGCCCCTTATGAAAAGGAAAAATTGGGGTCTACACCAACCTGTTAGTGTAAAAAAAAAATTTACACTAACATGCTTGTGTGTCCCTTTACTTTTTATTTTCACAAGAGGTAAAAGGAAAAAAAGACCACCAAAATTTGTAACACAATTTCTCCTGAGTATGGAAATACCCCATATGTGGGCGTAAAATAATCTGCGGACGCATAACATGGCTCAGGAGTGAGAGTGCACTATGTACATTTGAGGCCTAAATTGGTGATTTGCACAGGGGTGGCTAATTTTACAACGGTTCTGAAATAAACGCAAAAATATAAATACCGACATGTGACCCCATTTTGGAAACTACACCCCTCACGGAATGTAACAAGGGGTTTAGTGAGCCTTAACACCCCACAGGTGTTTGACAAATTTTCGTTAAAGATGGATGCGAAAATGAAAAAAATATTTTTTTTTCACTAAAATGCTGGTGTTACCCTAAATTTTTCATTTTCACAAGGGAAAATAGGAGAAAAGCCCCTCAAAATTTGTAACCCGATTTCTTCTGAGTAAGAACATACCCCATATGTGTATGTAAAGTGCTCGTCGGGCGAACTACAATGCTCAGAAGAAAAGGTGCGCCATTGGGATTTTGAAGAGAAAATGTGTCCGGAATTGAAGGCCACGTGTGTTTACAAAGCCCCCATAGTGCCAGAACAATGGACCTCCCCAACATGTGACCCCATTTTGGAAACTAAACCCCTCACGTAATGTAATAAGGGGTGCAGTGAACATTTACGCAGGTGTCTGACAGATTTTTGGAACATTGGTCTGTGAAAATGAAAAATGTAATTTTTCATTTGCTCAGCCCACTGTTCCAAAGATCTGTCAAATGCCAGTGGGGTGTAAATGCTCACTCACTTATTAAATACTGTGAGGGGTGTAGTTTCCAAAATGGGGTCACATGTGGGGAGGTCCACTGTTCTGGCACCACAGGGGGCTTTGTAAACGCACATGGCCCCTGACTTCCATTCCAAACCAATTCACTCTTCAAAAGCTCAATGGCGCTCCTCCTCTTCTGAGCATTGTAGTTCGACCACAGAGCACTTGACGTCCACACATGGAGTATTTCCATACACTTGACATACACATGTGAGGTATTTCCTTACTCGAAAGAAATTGGGTTACAAATTTTGAGAGGATTTTTCTCCTTTTACCCCTTGTAAAAATTCAAAAACTGGGTCTACAAGAACATGCGAGTGTAAAAAATGAAGATTTTTTATTTACTCCTTCACTTTGCTACTATTCCTGTGAAACACCTAAAAGGTTAACACACTTACTGAATGTAATCTTGAATACTTTGAGGGGTGCAGTTTTTATAAAGGGGTAATTTGTGGGGTATTTCTAATAAGAAAGTCCTTCAAATTCACTTCAAACCTGAACTGGTCCATGAAAAATTCAGATTTTGAAAATTTTGTGAAAAATTGGAAAATTGCTGCTGAACTTTGAAGCCCTCTGATGTCTTCCAAAAGTAAAACATGTAAACTTTATGATGCAAACATAAAGTAGACATATTGTATTTGTGAACCAATATATTTTATTTGTAATGTCCATTCTCCTTAGAAAGCAGAGAGCTTCACATTTAGAAAAATGCAAAAAACGCTCTGGTCCTAAAAAATTGCCTGGTCCTTAAGGGGTAAAAGGGGTATTCCCACATTAGGTTAATAAATAAAAAGTTAAGGTAAGCATTCCTTACCTGTTGGCCACAGTTCTGAAACTACCATAAATCCATTAGTTTGTGTGGTCTTTCTCGTTGTATTTTCCGTTTCACTATATAGTTGCCAGAACACATTAATTTATCAATAAATGGCTTCATAAGATCACTATCCTTAAATAAAATCTGCCATATTATGTCTCTTTAGGTCCCAGGAGCTGGCTCTCTCTTTACTCTAGCCATTCTGTCCCTAGGCCTCTGACTTGGGTGCAGATCTGGAAATATTTTTGCTTCTCTCCAGCCCACTCATAGGACCAAGTAGGATTATGCCTTGTTTGGAATTCTTAGCAGGAACAAGATGTGTAAGCACCGGAGAACCCCTTTAAGTCAGCTCAGGGTTGACACTTGTTCCTGCTAAGAATTCCAAACAAGGCATAATCCTACTTGGTCCTATGAGTGGGCTGGAGAGAAGCAAACATTAATATTAATCTTTGGGATTGTGAGGCCCTATGGTCTCCTCATGCTACCGCGAGCTGCAGGCTGTGTCATTCAGCCACTATATGGTTTATTAATTCTGCTGGGCCTGGGACATTACCTACAATTTTTTATGGTAGCACCAGCTACCATAACTCTTCAATTTAAATTTTAAAATTCCTCTTAATCTTAGGTATTGTGAGGCCCTATGGTCTCCTCATGCTGCCGCAAGTTGCAAACTGTGTCATTTAGCCACTATATGGTTTACTGATTCTGCTGGGCCTGGGACGTTACCTACAATTTTTTATGGTAGCACTAGCTACCATAAATCTTCAATTTAAATTTTAAAATTAATCTTTTAATCTTAGGGATTATGAGGTCCTATTGTCTCCTCATGCTGCCGTGAGCTGCAGGCTGTGTCATTCAGCCACTATATGGTTTACTGATTCTGCTGGGCCTGGAACATTACCCACAATTTTTTATGGTAGCAATAGCTACCATAAATCTTCAATTTAAATTTTAAAATTCATCTTTTAATCTTCGGGATTGTGAGTCCCTATGGTCTCCTCATGCTGCCACGAGCTGCAGGCTGTGTCATTCAGGCACTATATAGTCTCCTCTTGCTGCCGCCAATTCCAGGCTTTGACATTCTGCCAGATTATGGTCTCTTCATGCTGCTGCCACCTCTAGGCACTATCATTGTTGCTCCATGTGACTCCTTGTTAGTTTGGGTTATGTGGTCCTTCAGTATTAGTTCAAAGTAAACACCGGGACATTAAACTTGGGAATCTAATATCAATCTTAGCAAAATGTAATAACAAGGAAGAAGCGGCACTCCAAAAGGATTCAATCCAAATAGTGGTGTTTATTCACCCATAGTGTACAGATGCGACGTTTCGATCCACAGTCAGGATCTTTTTCAAGCATGACAATACAGTGTAACAAACAGAAATTTATATGGTAGCAAGTGATGACATGATTTCCCTAAGGGGTGTGGTCACTCATAATCATAACATCTACTTCAAAGTGCCATAGACAGTAATCAAAAAGATGTATTACATTCATACATATATACCAAAAGTGTACAGTGTAAAACTAACTCAAAATCATACTGTGCATATGTATTCTAATCCATCAAGACTCCGCCGTCAGGCCGATTCTACTCACCACCCAGAGTATGTACGTCATCACCGGAAACACGCGGACTGTGTTTGTAAACACAGTCACTGCGCAGAAGCGGAAGTCGCACAGCGTCAGCGGGCGGCTACCGCTGTGCGTTTGCATACTAGAACTGCATCACATGACTCCGATCACATGATCGCTTCTGACTGTGACCATGTGACCAGTCATGTGATGACCTGTTATAATAACAACATCTATACTGAAGAACCTATTAGGCAAAAGGTAAAATATAATAGTATAAATTATAGAAACAACTATACTTATAAAGCGGCGATTACCTCCCAAAAACGGGTAGTATCATGTGATCACTAAGAAAGTGGCTATTGGAGGAACGGGCACATACTTCAAATGGAGACTGTGTACAGGGGTATTAACCTCAGTCACAGGTCATCCAGGGCATAAAGGGGAATACATGTGTCCATGGGGGATACATAATCCTCCATGGCCCACATCATCACCCCAAAATTAGCGGGGCATGATAGATGAGTCCATGAAAGAAGCGCCACCTCCTACATCCTACATTCTCACATCCCCAATAAATATATGTTCCTCCTGTCACTTCCAATGCAAATATGCAAAATAACAGTTAGGGGAATAGCCACTTTATTAAAGAAAATTAATTAAATTAAACAAATTAAACAAAATCAGAAAGTCGCCAGCTAAGGTTCTCAGTATAGCAATGCAAATGATACAAAAAATTATACAAAATATTGTTTCCAGGTGACGAGATCTTCAGGGCAAGCAGAATGGTCCTCTCCGGGGAGAACTAGAGGGAAGAGAAAATAAAACAGTGTAAGAAGACTGTGTAAATATATAGTGTTATATCAATATTAAAAAAGAAAATTACACATAAAATGATATCCCTATACGTATGAAGTATTGTAACCAGTACACTGCGTGTAACTCTGGATGTTCTGATAACTTATAAAAACGGTTTTAAGGAAAAATTGAAGTTCATCCCTACTGGTCTTTGTGTATTTAATCTAGAAATCCATCTCAATTCTTTTTGTTTCAACAGTTTCTCCCTATTGCCCCCTTTCTTCAAAACAGGTACGTGGTCGATAATAGTAAATTTTAACTGATCTAACCTGTGGTTACACTCCAAAAAATGGCGAGGAACAGGAAGGTCGACCTTCCATGTTCTGATGGTAGATTTATGATTATTCAATCTAATTCTGCACTGGGTAGTTGTCTCGCCCACATACAATTTTAGGCATGGGCAGATGAATATGTAAATCACAAACTCGGAACGGCAAGTTAAATGGTATTTTGTTTTGTATTCCTGTCCTGTGGTGGGATGGATAAACACATCATCCTTGATCATCATTGGGCAATTCTCACACTCCATGCAGGGAAAATAACCAGGTTTTAGTTCAGATGCTAAATCTCCTGGCTTTTGTTTAATATCTGACTTCACCAGCTTATCCCTTAAGTTAGGAGACTGTCTATATGAAAGTAAGGGAGGGCTGGCGAACTCGGGTATCTGATCAAAAATGTTCCTCAAAATACCCCAGTGAGAGGCAATAATTTTACCAATCCTCTGACTACAGTTAGTGTACGTGGACACAAATGGAATGCGGCGTGCCTTCTCTTTCTTTTGAGACCTGTCTGTTGTAGGCAATAATAAATTGTCACGATCCATACCTTTTACATTATTAATGTGTTGGTTAACAAGGTTCCTTGGATAGCTACTCTTTAGGAATTTAGTGCCCATCTCCTCCAGTCTAACTTCTAGTCTGGACGGGTCATCCACAATCCTTCTAACCCGCATTAATTTGCTAAGGGGCAACGACTTAACCATATTTTTTAGGATGTGAGCTCTCTTACTTTAACAGATTATTACTGTCAGTAGGTTTAATAAACAGGTCAGTTTTTAATCTGGGGTTTTCCACATAAGTCCGTGTGTCAAGGTATTGAATTCCACTCTCAGAGGATACCATAGTGAACTTAATGTCACGGTCGATATCATTGAGATAATTAAAAAAATCTGTCAATTCAGTAACGGTGCCAGTCCAGATGGTAAAAACATCATCTATATATCTCCACCATTTGAGAACTTTCTCAAAATGGTGGGATATATAGATGTTGCTGACCTCGAGGTCCGCCATGACCATATTGGCATAGGTGGGCGCCATATTGGAGCCCATGGCGGTCCCTCTCCTTTGGATATAGAAGACTCCATTAAAGGAAAAATAATTGCAAGTCAAGATGATCTCCACCAATCCTAACAGGAATTCCCTTGCCTCAGGGCTGTAGAGGGAGTTGTCAAGCGCCTTTTTCATGGATTCTAAACCTCTCGTGTGGTCTATACAAGTGTACAGAGACACTACATCAAAGGAGACTAGCAGGGCACCAGTGGGTACCTGTATGTCTTTAATTTTATTCAGGAAGTCAGCAGTGTCCCTGATATAAGAGTCCGTCTCCACTGCGTACCTCTGGAACACTTTGTCAATAAACATATCAGAAGGGCTCAGTATAGAATCTCTCCCTGACACTATAGGGCGTCCCGGGGGTTTGTCAAGTCTTTTGTGTATTTTAGGTAAGACATATATTAATGGCATTTTAGGATGACTGGGCAATAAAAACTTGTGTAAATCTTTGTCTTTAAGATCAGTGGCATAAGTATTGTCTTTAATTGTTTTTAGCCTTTTTCTAACCATGTGTATTGGGTCACCTGTAAATGGTATATACACATTGGTGTCATTTACCTGGCCCATAACTTCTTTAACATATGCAGCCTTGTCCATAATGACCAGAGCTCCCCTTTATCAGGGGGTTTAATTATGATCTGGTTATTTTGTTCAAGGGTGCGTAAAGCTTTTTTTTATCAGCTTTAGACAGATTGTGGAACACATTCTCCTCCCTGACTCTCAGTTTTCAGTTTATGTATGTCCTTCTCAACCAATGAAATATACGTGTCCACCTCATGTGATGTTACAGTTGGAATAAACTCACTTTTAGTGGAGACCCCATTCTTTCAAACATAACTCGTTCTTAATATTAGTCCCCCTGTCAGTATATGTACTTTCATTGGTTGATCCGGACATATTCACATTATCAAACCACACCTTAAGTTTAATATTCCTGAAACAGGTCAACTTGTAATTCCAACCAATCAGGTTGAATATTTGGGCAAAAAGACAATCCCTTGCTTAATACATTGTTTTCATCAGGTGAGAGAACATAGTTAGAAATATTTACCACTAACTGCGACTGTCCTTGTTCGCCATTTTGTTGGCTTTCAGGCTGCGTGTTGGGTGTTTGTCCTCTACGTCTGTTACGCCCGCCCCTTCTGATTCGCCGTCGCCAGTTGGAGTCAAGTTGTCCAGTCCTAAAAAAGCCATGTTAGATTTCTTGACATTTGATTTCTGTGCAGGCGCCTTCTTAGTTGTCGGTGGTCCCTTTTGTCTGTCCTGCTTGCCGTTATTTTTCCATGCATACACTTGATCTGTCTTATAGTCCTCCTCATCTCTACGCCACTTTTGCCTTTTCATTTCTTGCTGCTCAACACTGAATCCGTTCCTTAAATGACTGATATTCATCAGTAGACAACAATTCGGTCAATCTCGCCTCACTTGTGCAGATCTTCACCTTCACTGCCTCTATTTCATTTTGTAAATGTTCCACATTTAACAGTATAAGATCAAATGAATATTTATTCGTCAGACCTTCAAATCTTTTACAGAATTCGTCATTACGGGGAAATAGATTGGGCCTCAAATGTGGGCGGAGACCCCTTGGAACCATCTGTTGTTTGTAATAATTGCTCAATAGAGCTAAATGCAATTCTAGTGATATAAGTCTTTTAAACTCAGATTCAAAGGTTCTTTTCACATAAATTTTAGCTGGTATACTTAAAAAGTTACAGTCCCCCAGAGGTCCACTCATAATATTGGTAATATCTTCATCAGTGTAGGCAAACAAAATGGGTGATTTAGCAGAGGTATCCATGTTCAACTCACGTGCACTTGAACCAAGAGTCCAAAAGTCCAAAAATAGAAGAAGGTAAATCACTGTGAAGGGCTTATAGTCCTAGGTGGGTGCACGGCTCCAGGAATCAGACTCAATATCCCCACTGTCAGCAAAATGTATAACAAGGAAGAAGTGGCACTCCAAAAGGATTCAATCCAAATAGTGGTGTTTATTCACCCATAGTGTACAGATGCGACGTTTCGATCCACAGTCAGGATCTTTTTCAAGCATGACAATACAGTGTAACAAACTGAAATGTATATGGTAGTAAGTGATGACATCATTTCCCTAAAGGGTGTGGTCACTCATAATCATAACATCTACTTCAAAGTGCCATAGACAGTAATCAAAAAGATGTATTACATTCATACATATATACCAAAAGTGTACAGTGTTAAACTAACTCAAAATCATACTGTGCATATGTATTCGAATCCATCAAGACTCCGCCGTCAGGCCTATTCTACTCACCACCCGGAGTATGTACATCATCACCGGAAACACGCGGACTGTGTTTGGAAACACAGTCACTGCGCAGAAGCAGAAGTCGCACAGCGTCAGCGGGCATCTGCCGCTGTGCATTTGCATACTAGAACTGCATCACATGACTCTGGTCATATAAATCTTAAATTTAAATTTAAAAACATATATGTAATCTTTTCAAGACTGAGGCCCTATTGTCGTCGCTGTCATATTACCTGTAGAATAATCACAAAGATCTAATGAAACAGTTTGGAGCAATAACAATGAACCATAACTGATTAAATGAAACATTTTCACTTTCACAGTCAGGGGGGAGCTGAGAGGCATGGGGCTGGAACAGGTGGTATCTCGCCAGGCGGAGGACCGCCAGCTCAATTTTAAGAAACAAGTACAAGTTTTTTCACTGCAGCCACTTCTAGCTTTATGCTCCCACTTATCCAACGGCACAGAAGCTGAATGTGCTCTTGTCCAAGTTGCTGGTACTGCAGTCCCTCCCTTTTCAAGTGGACACTCAGAGTATGGGACGCAGGGGCTGGAACAGGTGGTAGATCGTTTTGTGGCGTACCGCCAGCTCGATGCTCACCGGAATGGGTAATCAAAAATTTTTTATAAATTCAAATTAAATTAAATAAAAATTACATAAAAATCTGCTCATCCAGACACTCTACAACAGTGATTGTAATAGCGATGTCTATAATCTGCATGTCATACTGAATGGGGAGTTATGAGGGCTAATTTTTTGGCGCCGTGATCTGAAGTTTTTATCAGTACCATTTTTGTTTTGATGGAACTTTTCAAATTGCATTTTGTACACTTTTATTAGGGTATGCAAATTAACAAAAAAAGCTATTTTGGACTTTTGTCATTTTTTACATATATGCCATTGACCGTGGGTTTAATTAATGTTATATTTTCTTAGGTTGGACATTTATGCATGCGGCGATATTACATGTTTATTTTTATATTTGTTTACACATATTTTTTTTTTTTTAAATAGGAAAAGGGTGGTGATTCAAAAGTTTATCAGGGAATGGGTTAATTCACATTTATTAACTTTTTTTTAAACTTTTTTACATCATTTTTTAATCCTCATAGAGGAGTATTACATGCAATCCTTGGATTGCATACAATGTTCAATGCTAGCCATAGCATAGCATTAATCAGGGTTATCGGTGCTCTGCTGCTTCAGCCTGCCATGGCTGACTAGAGCTTCAGAACACCGATAGGATGGTGAGGAGGCAGGTAAGGGCTTCATCCTCTCAGCTAATCGGAACACCACAGTTTTACTGTGATGGTCTTGATCAGCTTCGCTGAGCTGCCGGGACTGTGTTTTTCTATTTATTTTAGATGCTTTTTACTTGATCGCAGCATCTCTGTCGCATGGGATTAATGCCAGGCATAAACATGATTTGTGATGTCCAGCAATAGACACGGGTCCCAGCTGCCGATAGCAGCCGGGATCACCCAGCTATGATGCTGGGTCAGCTCCTTAGCCTACGTCATAGAGAGGGAGCTGGTGCAGGGCTTTTTACTTTCCATCTAGACCAAAACACAGTTTTAGGAAGCAGTCTCAATGATGAAATGATCACCACGGGGTTATCTTCTTTAATCCATGGTGTTAAGCTGTAACACACAAGGAGGCTACATATAACCGCTCGGTAGTGACCGCTGAGTGTGATCAATAAAAAAAAAGTCTTGCTGGTCATTGAAATTAGTGGGCTAGTAAGTAAATTGTTGACAAAGGGACTCTCTTTTCTGGATCATATGGGAGGGTCCCAAATAAGGGAATTGTCCTCTAACACTTCCATAAGCCCTAAGGTGAAAGCAATTGCCTCTATTCCTTACCTCAATAATGGATATTGGAGTAAAATAAAATAACGAAACATAATGGGTCCTTCTGTATTTTTGGAATTCCCATATATAGTAAATGGGTTGCAATGCAATGCATTATTAAACCAGAAAAAACAAGAAAAAATAGCTAAAATATATGAAATTTCTATTCACAAAAAAATCTCTAAAACTAAGTACAAAAACATATAAATCACCAGATATCCGGAGTAAAAAGACTCCTCTCAGGAGTCCTTAAAGGGGTTCTCCCTTGTTTATACTGTTTTTTGTTATTATGTTTGTGTGTTATGTGTGAATAAGTATGTGTTTTTTTATGTGTGTTGTGATTATGTAAATATGTATTTTCTTACCTTTTGTGAAGATCCGGAAGCTGGCTCCTTTTTCTTCCAGCGGCTTGCTGTGTAACCTCGGCCTCCGCCATGTTGTGTTCGGTAAGTGGGATGTCGGGGGGGGGGGGGGGGGGTTCTTGCTTCTGTCCTTCCTATCTTCTGACGTCCGAGGCAAATCTTTTCTTCCTGTTTCTTCCGTGGCTCAGCGACGAATCTGCGGCCTCTTCCGGCGCATGCGCATGTAGTTTTTTTTTTACCAATAAATTTTTTTTTGTCTAATTGACAAACTGTCTGCGCATGCGCGAGTATGCAAGTGCTACGCTAACAGCGTTGCGTACGTTAGGTCTACGCTAATAGCGTAGCTTCGCGCAAGCGCAGACAGTTTGTCAATTAGACAAAAAAAAACTTTATTGGTTAAAAAAAAAAAAAAAAAATGCGCGTGCGCCGGAAGAGGCCGCAGATTCGTCGCTGAGCCACGGAAGAAACAGGAAGAAAAGATATGCCTCGGACATCAGAAAACAGGAAGGACAGAAGCAAGAACACCCCCCCCCGACATCCCACTTACCGAGCACAACATGGCGGAGGCCGAGGTACACAGCAAGCCACTGGAAGAAAAAGGGGCCAGCTTCCGGATCTTCACAAAAGGTACGAAAATACATATATACATAATCACAACACACATAAAAAAACACATACTTATACACACATAACACACAAACATAATAACAAAAAAACAGTATAAACAAGGAGAGAACCCCTTTAATTAGGGACAATACCCTATAACAGAACAGGAACAATCCCCTACACGTTTCCCTGTATCTCAGATAATATTACGGTTCATCAGGGGTTTACACAAAAGTGCTATTTTAAAGTATGGTAGGGACTAGATATTATTATTCATTCCATTCTGTATAGTAGACAAAGCAACAAAACATAGCAAACGGTGTAGACACAAAAACACATAGAGTTATTTCTTTTGATGTAAATTCCCACAGATGGATTATGTCATTATTGTAGCATCTATGGGTCTGGTAGATGACTCCTGTGGATGCTGTTCATTCCTAGAACACAAACAAAGATGGCAAAAGCAAGCAGACAAATATTTTAGCCAGATACAATCAGCACAGACACAACATATATAGCAAATGTAACAAAGCATAATAGATGTATTTAAAGGGTATATATGCCAGAATGGAATTAATGTAATAAATAATATATATATATATATATATATATATATATATATATATATATGTATATATATATATATATATATATATATATATATATATATTATATATAACTACATAACTACCTTATGACACAATGATGGTATGGTATCAATCACCATACAGGTTGAAACAGATTATATTATTAGGACATTAGATACACATGTCCTTATTGTCATAAGTGGCCTCCATCCACTAGAATTGAAGATTTTATGCCAATTGATTAGCATTGAATACCAACTATAATTATAAAGCTATATATCTAAATTTAAAATAATATACCTCCATATGTGTTATGTCCAAGTTAGTCAGGAAAAAGACGTGTAAAACCAGCCCAAATATAGATTATTCGGATCACTCAAAGAAAACTTAGTAGTGTATAGATAAAACTTGGATAGGTAGTGTGTCATTTTATGTTAATAATTTTATGTTATATTGGTAATGAATACCAAGGCTATAATTTTGCACCATCCATTTTGAATCACCCTGTATTTTAAATGAACTCATGTAGGAAATATTTCCATTATATTTTATAGCAAAACATCACCTTTGTGTCAGAACAAAAGCCATATGTCTGGAGTAACTGCAAATGAGATTTCAATGGTGGACATGGAAATTGCTGCGTTTTAACAGCCAGTAGCAAGACTTAACTAGTCTGTCATTTGCTTAAATGTATTATGCGCCCTCTAGAAATGCTGTGAATATTGTATTAATTTCTCTTCGAAACAGGAAGGTTTAGAATCACAGTGTCAACAAGTTAAATAAATGACCTATTCACTTTATGAATTAATACTGAACTATTCACAAACTACTCAACTCTCTGAATTATAACAAACTGTAACTTTCTTCATGAGTAAACTTCTGTATTTCACAGGGAGTACAATGGCAACAATATTTAGTAGGTGGTACATCTCAAATTAACAACCACATGAATGTGCCTCCAGTATCGCTCCTCCGGCCCCCAATGTCATTATCTTCCTACTTCCTGGGCCCAATGCCTCGAAGAGTGGAGGAGGTGAGGTAAATTTTTTATAAGTTACAGAATCAGCATAGTTAATGGGATAATCCACCATAAGGTGATTTTAGTACGTACCTGCCAGACAGTAATAGATATGCTTAGGATGGATGTGTGCTTGTTTGGGGCTAAATGGCTATTGTTGTTAGATTACCGTAAAGTTAAGGCTATCATTTTGTGAACTGGCTATTTCCTGTTGCAGTTTGTTTCCTTAAACTACAAATCCTGTGATTCCTTGTTTGTAAGTGTGAGATCACTTTTCTCCCTCCCACACATCAGTCACTCCACTCATTGAAACATACCTGTAATCCCTTCAATGCAATAGACCAGTATTTTCTGACCAGGGGGCCTCCAAAAACAGAATGATCTTCCTCCTACCCAGCAGTGGCTCCACCCATTGAAGCTTAAACAGGCTCCCTCTGATAACCTGACTAGTGAAGTATCTGGTTGCACTGCTAACTGGGAAAACCTGAGACAACAGAAATTTATAAGCAATTTTTTAAAATTTTAGTGGGTAACATTTCTACATAGTGCACTTAAACCCTTAATGACCACGCACGTATATTTACATCCTGTGGCGAGCTCCTGATCTGTGAAGCATGCTCAGAAGCTGAGTGCACTTTGTATCTGCAGGGTCCTGTCAGCAACCAGGACCGGCAGCTAATACTGGACATCGCCGATCAGTCTGATGTCCAATATTAACCCTTTAGATGCCGCGATCAAAGTTCATTGCGGCATCTAAAACGGGAGAATGCACTGCCGGTTAGCTCAAAGTGTGTAAATAAAAACAAACATATGCGGTATTGCCTCGTGTGTAAATGTCCAAACCATAAACATGTATCATTAATTAAACCACATGATCAATGGAGTATGTGCCAAAAAATTACAAAGTACAAAATAGCGTATTTTTGGTAACTTTTTATAACAAAAAAAAAAAAATGAATAAAAAGCGATCAAAAAGTCTGATCGAAAATGGTACCGATACAAACTTCAGATCATGGCACAAAAAAATGAGCCCTCATACCTTCCCATTCGTGGAAAAATAAAAAAGTTATAGGGGTCAGAAGATTACAATTTTAAACGTAGAAATTTTCCTGCATGTAGTCATGATTTTTTCCAGAAGTATGACAAACTCAAACCTATATAAGTAGGGTATCATTTTAATTGTATGGACCTACAAAATAAAGATAAGGTGTCATTTTTACCGAAAAATGCACTGCGTAGAAACGGAAGCCCCCAAAATTTACAAAATGGCATTTTTTCTTCAATTTTGGCACACAATGATTGTCATTACATGTCATTACAAATTAGAATTTGTGGAGCAAAAAAAAAAGCCATCATATGGATTTTTAGGTGCAAAATTGAAAGGGTTACGATTTTTGAAATGTAAGGATGAAGAAACAAAAGTGCAAAAACTGAAAAACGCTTGGTCCTTAAGGGGTTAAAATTACACATTATATTTATTCTGTAGGTCCATACAATGACATCAATACCAAATTTTATAGATGTTGTTTTATCTTGCTAGTGAAAAAAAATACAACTTTTTTATTTTTCTGTATACGGGCTGTATGGGGGCTCTTTTTTGCACCGTAATCTTAAAGGAAAACGTTCACCTGCACTGTAACCCGATACACTGTGAAATAGTGTGGGTGAACAGGAGACCGATGTGGGGTCTTGAACTGCTGTATTTACCTGCAGTCCTGAGCCCCTATCCCCTGAAGGTCCCCCTCTTCCAGCGCTGACTTGCGTTTTGAGGCGGACCTGCCGGCTGGATTTAAATATTCATAAGCGCTGGTCTTATGAGCGCTCCTGCTTACTGAGCACTCACATGACCGGTGCATATGAATATTTAAATCTAGCCGGCGGGCCCGCCTCAAAGTGCAAGTCAGCACTGGAAGAGGGGGACCTTTGGAGTATTAGGGCTCCGGACTGCAGGTAGGTATTGCAGTCCGAGACCCTGCATCGGTCTCCTGTTCACCCGCACTACATCCCGGTGTATCAGGTTATAGTGCAGGTGAACGGGTGACCGTTTTCCTTTAAGTTTTTCTTGGTACCATTTTTGTCTTGATGGGACTTTTTGATCACTTTTTACTATTTTTTTCTTTTGGTGGGTGTACTTGTACGCCCGATGTCCTGAATGGGTTAAGCTGAGACGGGTCTATCAGTATACCCTGTCTTTGATAAACCACAGAATACCATCTTCACTGCACTTGCACCTTATGTTCATGTAGTTAGGGTCTGGAATTGATAGGGTATCTAACTTCCTAGATGCCACAGTCTCAGATCCCAGCCACTGCTGGTGGTTATCAGCTGCCATTTATGGAGTAAGCTTATTTCCTGCCTTGCGCAATGCACTCTAACATACCTGTACAAGTGCACAAAATGTGAAAGGGTTAATCATTTGTAAATAATGTTAATTGAATTTACGATCTAGCAAACTAAATCTAACTTTAATGATTTTTTTTCTAATAACAAATGGATGGGGCAACATATTGCTCTTGCACTGTCTGTATTTTCAAAGCTGTTACAATGCCTGTTACTATATTCAAGTGAAGAGAGATGAGGAAAAACGCACTCACCCTCAATGTTTCACTTGCAAATGTTTTACTTGTCCAGCGTCTTGTCGGAACAAAGACAAATTCAAAACACAGTCTCCCCGCAGTGCAATGTGCAAAGCAGCGGCAGCAGGGATGTCTCACCTGGATGATGGCGGCCATTTCATGCCTGTTGGCATTTCTTCAGGCCCCTGGTGATGTCATCCCACTACAGGTATGTGTAACTAAAAGCAGTCAGTAACCATAGAAACCAATAAACAGTGAGTTAACACCATGTAAACATATGATCAGTTTATGTGAACTGTTAAAAACAACAACAAATGCCTACTATCTAAAGAAAGACCTTTAACACATTTCTTTTGTTTAGTCCAAGTGGAGCATCAAGCTTTTTTTATCAACCTGGCTTCTGAATAAAGTAATTCTTTATGGAGATCACCTCCTCTTTTTGGACCTGGTCTGTGCCTGCAAATTTCATATATTTCTGATGACAGGTCTCCATATGTTAAATGAAGCGAGAGACCCCTACTTAAAAGAGTACTCCAGCGCAACATAACTCATCCCCTATCCAAAGGATAGGGGATAAGTTATAGATCGCTGGGGCCCCCGGGAGTCTGCAGGAAGTGCAGTTTCGTCCCCAGCAGAAAGCTGCGGAAGACACGCCCCCTCCATGTATCTCTATGGGGTACATGGAGGAGGCGTGTTGGCCCCCGTGTCATGCCGGAGACGGAACGCCCTCTTTCCAGTATACTGCCACGGCCCCATCCAGGAGATCCCGGATGGGGGCCGTGGCAGTATACTGTAACTAATTGGCCATCTTTGATTGTAATTTTAAGGAAATCATGGATAGGGGATAAGATGCCTGATTGTGGGGGTCTCACCTCTGGGGACCCCTCCCATAGGCTTGCATTGAGGGGGTGGAGCGTGACATTACACAGGGGCGGAGCTGTGATGTCACAATGCTCCTTCCCCGTGATCGACAGTAATCAGACCCGGAGCGACCACACTCTGGGGACTGATTCTAACGAGGTGCGGTGTGCAAGATCAAGGGGGTCCCCAGCTGCTGGAACCCCGCGATCAGGCATCTTATCCCCTATCCTTTGGATAGGAGATAAGATGTCTAAGTGCCGGAGTACCCCTTTAAATGTACCATATGTTAACTGATAAGCTCAGATATGAGAACATGTACAGTAGTGAATCATGATCTGTAAGATAAATAAATGATAAATTATAGTTCTGTATAAACTATATTTAGTTATTTTCTGTGATTTAAAAATCTCTGGGCTCACAAATAAAAATATTACATCATTGCTGAGGTCTATATAGCAGTCACCTTATGGGTCATTACTGTAGGCAGTAGGACCAGGTTAGATTGGCTTAACTATGTATTTATACGTCAGCCTTGTACATTCTTACTCCATAAATCTTGTGCAGAAGCAATGCATTAATGATAGCTTAATCCGTAATAATGTGTTTGAACTATTCATTGACCCTACTTATCCAGTTAATACCAAAATGGTTATTTAAAGACAAAAAATTGTAATATTCTAAAAATCCACCCACTAAAAGAGATTAAAAAAACTTTGACTCATTAAATGCATCACAGCCCACACAAAAGTTTCACTGGAACACATCGAAAGTTTTTCTTGCTTGGTCTCCTTGGCAATGAATGAAATGATGTATTAGAGTGTTCAACATATGCTGTTAACAACAGCTGCTTTTAGAAGCTCCACAGTGATCTAAAGCTCACAGACCTAAGAAGAAATAAAAAGTGTAAATGAAAAATGTAGTTACATTTGCAAATATAACAACATTTTATAGACACAAGTTTTTTTCCCCCCAAAAGTTACACCACATTTTTTTAATCTCTTATGTAATGGACAATGTGTATGGTGGAAATCAAGGCAATATTAGACAGATTTCATTTGCATAAACATCTAATATATTAGTAGGGGGCTTCTTATGTTTTAAAGGGGTACTCCATCCTTAGACATGTTATCCTCTTTCTAAAGGATAGGGGATAACATGTCTGATTGCGGGGGGTCCAGATGCTGGGAACCCTCGTAATCCCTTGGCTGGTGCTTCTGTGTTATCATGACATCACACCAACCACCCTCCATTCATGTCTATGGGAGGAGGGATGATGGCTGTGTACCAGCCATCACGCCCCCACCCATAGACATAAATGGAGAGGGTGTGGTATGAAGTCACCGTCATGGAATCCCTTGGCTTCTGTGTCTGTAACACCACATCACCGGCCCCGGAGATCCCGGGGGGGGGGGGGTCCCAGCAGTTGGACCCTCTGCGATCAGACATGTTATCCCCAGCCTTTGGATAGGGGATAACATGTCTAGGGAAGGAGTACCCCTTTAAGGTATAAAAAGTGGGACTCATGGCCCTGTGCTATAGAAATGCACTGTGATAATGAATTAAAGCTCTCGATTTTTCTACTAAAAAAAACATAAAATTAGATACTTAGGATGCCTAGGATGTCTTATTGCTATAGTGTAACATAGAAAACTGATTGAATAGGCAGCAAAATGGCAGATGATGTTTAATGTTAAGAAGTGTAAGAGCTAAAACATGGATGCTATACATACCCCTCTGCTCCATGGGAGGTTTCTATCCTCCCTAAGCATACCTACACTATGATTTGACAGATGTACCACCTATTGGGAGTCTACAGTGGGTAATGGGAGAATACTCAGAATCTGGACCTGATGTATTGGGTAATGGGAGAACACTCAGAATCAGGACCTGATGTATTTTCAGAATATTATGGCAGGTTATAGTCACTAGATCAGGGATGTATTCTGAATACCAGATTTGGTCAGGGAGGACAATTGGCTTCTAGTTTTTTGCTTCCCTCTGGATCAACAATGCAGGATAATGGTCTGAATTGGATTGGTAGATACCGTATTTATCGGCGTATAACACACACTTTTTAGACTAAAATTTTTAGCCTAAAGTCTATGTGCGTGTTATACGCCGATACACCCCCAGGAAAGGCAGGGGGAGAGAGGCCGTCGCTGCCCGCTTCTCTCCCCCTGCCTTTCCTGGGGTCTAGAGCGCTGCTGCCGGCCCTTCTCTCCCCCTGGCTATCGGCACCGCTGCCCGTTCTGTCCCCCTGACTATCGGTGCCGGCGCCCCATTGCCTCCCCCATCCCCGGTGGCATAATTACCTGGGTCGGGTCCGCGCTGCTTCAGGCCTCCGGCGTGCGTCCCCGGCGTCGTTGCTATACACTGCACGGCGCATGACGTCAGTGCGCCACGCCGTGCATAGCAACGACACAGGGGACGCACGCCGGAGGCCTGCAGCAGCGCGGACCCGACCCAGGTAATTATGCCACCGGGGATGTGGGGAGGCAACGGGGCAGCGGCACCGGCAATGGGTGCCGCTGCCCCTTCTCTCCCCCTGGCTGTCGGCGCTGCTTCTCTCCCCCTGGCTATCGGCGCCGGCAATGGGGCGCCGGCACTGATAGTCAGGGGGACAGAATGGGCAGTGGCGCCGATAGCCAGGGGAAGAGAAGGACCGGCAGCAGGGCTCTAGACCCCAGGAAAGGTAGGGGGAGAGAAGCGGGCAGCGACGGCCTCTCTCCCCCTGCCTTTCCTGGGGGTGTATCGGGGTATATACGCGCACACACGCACCCTCATTTTACCATGGATATTTGGGTAAAAAACGTTTTTTACCCAAATATCCTTGGTAAAATGAGGGTGCGTTTTATAGGCCGGTGCGTGGTATACCCCGATAAATACGGTACTTTTTAAGCCTTAAAAAATATGTTACTATATATCTGTGCTAAAACAAAACATATTTACATATTTTACTAAGATGAAGTATTCATTAGGATTCAAAGTGACTAGTCCTGTATCAACGAAGGAAAATTGCTGTCAGCTTTTTTAATGTAACTTTCACTTTAATTTACGGCTTTTCATCTGTTGAAGATCTTAGCTGAGGACGTAATTTTCTTTCTGTACACATTTCTAAGCATCTTTAATGATGGAAGAGAAAGTATTTTCTGTGAGTCTTTTTCTGTAAATCTTCTTTATAATAAACATGGGAGGCCTAGAGAAACATATAATTAAGGGGGCAGGACTGTATTTGCCAGCAGTGTTAAGGGCCAGCACTTAAGTAAGTAAAAAAATGATAAATACAGTGATCCATCAACTTACAACAGTGATCCTCAACATACAATAGTTTCAACATAAAATGGTCTTTTCTGGACCATTGTAACTTGGAACCATACTCAACATTATTGACAGTCCAGATCTATGAAACATGTCAATGGCTGAAAGAATATAGAAACAAGAATATTTGGGAGGCTCACACCACTACATAAAATGATATACAGAGGTAACCTGTCGTGCCAAAAAGGTAAACAAATATAAAATGTAGAAACAGTCCTCGAGGTATATAAATACTAAAATTGCACAAGATAGAACCAGTTGAACATATAGCAATATTCATTAATATACAAAATATCAATTAAAATGGTGTTCTGACAGTGCCCATGCCATAAACACAGGGAACACAAACAATGTAACTCCAAGTCAATCACACTTCTGTGAAATCACACTGTCCACTCAGGAAGCAACACTGATTGACAATCATTCACCGTGGAGAATGTTCTGCTGCCTGCAACATCCTTCAGCATGGCTGTGGGTCAGTAATGGTAAGGGGTGGCATTTCTTTGGGGGGCCGCACAGCCCTCCATGTGCTTGCCAGAGGCATTTTTACGTTTTTGTTTTTTCCTCCTCGCCTTCAAAAATTATAACTCTTTTATATTTTCATCCACAGACTAGTATGAGGGCTTGTTTTTTGTGCAACCAGTTGTCCGTTGTAATGCTATCACTCCCTTCACCATAAAATATACGGTGCATCCCAAAAAATACTATTTGTGTTGGAAAATTAAAAAGAAAACCACAATTTTGCAAATTTTGGAAGGTTTTGTTTTCATGCCGTACAATTTATGGTAAAAATGACATGTGTTCTTTATTCTTTGAGTCAATATGATTAAAATGATACCCATGTTTAATTATTTTTCTATTACTGTTGTGCTTAAAAAAAATCGCAAACTTTTAAACCAAATTAGTACGTTTAAAATCCCTCTATTTTGAAGACCTATAACTTTTTCATTTTTCGTGATCTGTACTTTTTTGTGATACCATATTTGCTTATATTAAACTTTTAATACATTTCATATCTATTTTTTTGAATAAAATGTTATAAAAAAGCAGCAATTGTGTACTTTTTTTACGTTAACACCGTTCACCGTACGGTATCATTAACATTATATTTTAATAGTTTGAATATTTATGCACGCGGTGATACCAAATAGACCAGAGCAGAAGACACATGCAAGGCAGTGGAGGCAGCTGAAGGGACGGTCGGACTTTCTGGACGGTCGGATATCCGCGGCAGCGCTGCGGGCGATCCAATCAACCATTATAGTGACCGCAGTGCTGCAGATGTTGTGATCTGTATTGATCATAGCATCTGAGGGGTTAATGGCGGACATCCGCGGGACTGAGGATGTCGGCCATTACTGGCTGGTCCCTGGCTGCTATCAGCAGCCGGGACCTGCCGCGCATGACCCAAGCATTGCTCCGATGCTCGTGGTTATGTATAGGACGTAAAGCGTCCTGGTGTGTTAAGTACCACCTCACTAGGACATTTACGTCCTGTGTCGTTAAAGAGTTAATAATAGAGATGAGCGAATCGAAGCAGACAAACCCGAATTCGTTACGAATTTCATGATTTATTCTATTTGCAACGAATGCGGATATCGTTGCGATTCTATCGTGCAAATCGCTTCATTAAACTCCATTTAACAGCGCTTCAGGCTCTGGGACACCTAAAATGGTGGATCCACATGTCAGTACATGGGGCAGGGGATGCTGGGAAGGCGGGAAGTCAAGGCGGGAAGGGAGGTAGGCATGATGACCCTGAATCACATGCGGGATGCAGCCTATCAGCATTCATTGACCCCTGTGATGTCACAGCCCTATGTAATCGGCAACCATTTTGTGGCTGCTCATTACATGCCATACACTGTAGAGGGATAGGAAGGACTGCGTGTCTCTGTGTGTTACACAGACACGCTGAATTGATCATACCGCAGCGTTCCACTGCCAACTGCTAGTCACATCAGCGTTGTGGACAGAGAGAAGTGCAGTGCTTGTTCTCACTGAGAAGGATTTTAATGCCAGCCATTAACCTTCCAGTCACGTTATTCAGCATTTTATCAGAGGGGGGCAGATAGCTTTGCGGTGCCTCATACATATCAACAAGCTGTCTTAACTTGAACCTTATCACAGGAGGCAGGAATGATTTTTCACTGCAATTCTGTGTATTTTTCCCACAAGAAATCATCTGCTGCTTATACTAGTCTGTAGACGGTATAAAAACCAGCAGTTCACACCATTCTTAATACTCTGTGACAGAGTGCAATTTTGGGTTTAATACACATTTTTCTTTTTTTTGTGGTGCTGCACTGTTGTGTCCTGCTGCTGTGCAAAAATATGTTTTTTTCAGCGGACTGTAGTGCATTTTTCTACCCTCATACGTGCATACCACATACCTACATCAAAGCAGTCTACTATTTTGTACCTGTTAATCTGTCAAGTGCCTATATACTGTGAAAGTCAAAGCAACAGTACTCACCAGCTGGTGTTTTACAAAAATACAGAGTTTTTAGGCGTATTGTAGATGATTTTTCTGCCCTCATCAGTGCATACAGCATACGTACATCTAAGTAGTGCACCATTTTGTACCATTTTTAATCTGTCAAGGGCCTACATACTGTGAAAGTTCAAGCAATAGTACTCACCGGCTGGTGTTTTAAAAAAAAATGATAGAGTTTTTAGGCTCGTTGTAGTGCAATTTTTGCCCTCCTAAGTGCATACATACATCTAAGTAGTGTACTATTTTGTAGCTGTTAATCTGTCACACGAGGAAAGCACCTTGTGTGATACCGTGGGTATATTTTCCCACACTACCCCCGTGTGATGTGCGCTCACCTGGGGAACTTTTGAAACACTACCCCTCCGTGTGGGGTCAGACGAGAGATCTAGGGCTGCAGCCTGCAGGAACTTGGCTGAACACCTCGGGTAGAGGTCTGCAGGAATTGGAGTAGCTGAAGGAGGAAAAAGGTGCTCTGCAGCGGCGCTGCCTTTCAGAGATTAATTTTAGAGCGAGCTGGTATGATAAAAGTATTCACATTTATTAGTGCATACATGTAAGAACAGACCAGCAAGATGCGTTTTGGGGTTATGTTACCCCTTTCTCAATTGCAGGTTAAAAAGTTTTCTACATACAGGCATAAGAATTACAGTTAAATAATGAAAAAAGGCGCCAAAGGAAAGGTTCAGGGACCGTCCAGGGGGTGTAACATAAATGGTTTGTATAGATCTTTCATGACAGTTTATAAGAGAGAAACGTGTGTAATAAAATCAATGTTTAAAATGTCTTGGTTACTTGTGTTGGGAGTTTGGTGTTTCATAAAGAAATATGAACTTGTTTTGTTTTGTTCGCGCTAGTAGTTCAAAAAAAGTAGAGACTAATCACAGGTCTCCAAATTTCTGACAGCACTTTTTTGTTTTTTTCTTGTGTTGTGAATCAGCAGATCGTGCCATTTTTTTTTAATCAAATGAGGATATGGTGACTTTTTTGCCAATCCGTGGCGCTTCTGGAAAGCGATAGCCAATCATGAGATTTCCGGTTTGGGTCCATGTAACCAAACAGCAGAATAGCGGCTTGAATATGAGTGGCCAATCAGAGAGCTCTTGCTTAGATGTGTGTGGTCAATCAGAGGGATGCCGGCTAAAGAGTGTATAGATAATACGCTTAGTGTTGGATGCGGTGATAGCCAATCATAGGCTTGCCGTAGTTACGGCGCTAGTTTGAGATATTCAAAAAAGAGCTATGTGGCCAATAGTGTAGTGGTAGTGTATGGTATGGGGCCGGTCGTATTGATACGTATTGTTGAGTCGGCCAATCAGATGTAGTATAGTGACGGGGGTTTAACCAATCAGCCGCAAAAAACGTAACATTGTAGATATTTTTGGAGATTATTATTGGTGAAGTTTACATAGTACGTTCAATATATTCATTAAGACCTAGCGGTTTTAAAGTCTTGAGTTTGAAAATCCAGAAATGTTCCCTTCTGCATAGTTGGGTGTACCGTCGGTGGCAAACAGAGGGGATATGTTTGATTGGTGTTACGGAGAACTGGGAGAAATTACAGTCATGTTTCAGAGCGACGTGACAGGATATACTATGTAGCTGATATCCATTTTTTATTCAGTCTGGTGCATAGCATCTGGGTGGTGCGTCCCACGTATTAGACCCCGCAGGAACATTCCAAAAGGTAGATCACATAGTTTGTTTTGAATGTCATCAGAGATTTAATTTGAAAGGTTTCTCCTGTTGCTTTTGATGTGAATTCCTTGCGTCGATTCATTATGGTTTGGCAACATTTGCAGTTGGCACAGCAACGGACAGATCCTGTTATGGAGTTGCTCAGAAAAGTGGATTTTGTTGTACCGTTCTTTAGTTTACTTGGAGCCGGAATATTTTTTAGCGACATGTTCTTTTGGAAAGTGATTTCAAGGCATGGAGGAAGAATATCCTTTAGGAAGTGGTCCATCAGAAGGATACCCCAGTGTGTTTGGAGTGTCTATTTGATCATTTTGTGATCTGTGGAATATGTGGTAAGGAAATTGTATGAGTGATTTTTGGTTGCAGATGTTCACTATCGGATTGATGTTCTTTGGTAGGAGACAGTTTTTTTATCCAAGCGTCTGGCTTTTAATTAGCTATTTTTGATAATGGATGCAGGATAGCGCTTTGCCTTGAATCTGTTGTCCAGGATTTTACTCTG
This sequence comes from Hyla sarda, assembly GCF_029499605.1. Lineage (NCBI taxonomy): Eukaryota > Metazoa > Chordata > Amphibia > Anura > Hylidae > Hyla > Hyla sarda. Next base: position 90,825,997 of record NC_079197.1, read on the forward strand.
GCTCTGGAAATCTGCTTGTGATGTACAGTTACGGGGGATCCTTTTGTATTGCCCATAAGGAATATTTTTGGTCTATCTGTTGAAGTGGCAGCTGGAAAAGTCGATGTAGCTATTTCCATCAACGGCCTTGAAGAAAGTTTTGGTTTTGATGTGGTTCTGGTCATCATGTGAGACTATGACATCAAGGAATTTGGCGTGTTTTTTTACATGAGTGTGTGTGAAGTGGACATTCCAGCTGTTATTATTTAAGGATGATATGAATTAAAGTAAGTTTGATTTATCGCTGTCCCACACGATGAAAATGTTGTCGATATATCTATGGTAAGTGATACAGTGTTTTAAAAGGGCGTCCTGGTATATGATTTTTCTTCAAATGCCCCCATAAAAGGATTAGCTAGAATGGGTGCAAATTTTGTCCCCATTGCTGTTCCGCAGTGCTGAAGGTATACTTCATGGTTGAATGTAAATGAATTATGTTCAAGGATAAATTTTATTGCTTCCAAAAGAATATCTACACTGTTAAGTTTTTAGCGGCTCTTCACTGATTGGTTAAACCCCCATCACTATACTATATCCGATTGGCCGCCTCAACAATACGCATCAATATGACAGGGCCCCATATCATACACTACCATTTACTCTATTGGTCACATAGCTCTTTGTTGAATATGCCAAACTAGCCCCATAACTCCGGCAAGCCTATGATTGGCTATCACCGCATCCAACACTAAGCGTAGTATCTATTCGCTCTTTAGCCGGCATCACTCTGATTGGCCACACACATCTAAGCCGGAACTCTCTTATTGGCCACTCATATTCAAGCCGATATTCCGCTGTTTGGTTACACGCACCCGATCCGGCAATCTCCTGATTGGCTATCGCTTTCCAGAAGCACCATGGATTGGCCAAAAAGTCACCACGTCCTCATTTGATTAAAAAAAACTGCACAATCTGCCGATTCACAACACAAGAAAAAAAAGAAAAAAGTGACGTCAGAACTTTGGAGACCTGTGATTGGTCATAACTTTTTTGAAAGAAACACCAAACTTCCAACACAAGTAACAAAGACATTTTAAACATCTATTTTATTACACACATTTCTCTATCATAAACTGTCATAAAAGATCTATACAAACCATTTATGTTATGCCCGGGTGGTCCCTGACCCTTCCCTTTGGCGCCTTTTTTCATTATTAACTGTAATTCTTATGCCTGTATGTAGACAACTTTTTAACCTGCAATTGAGAAAGGGGTAACATAACCCTGAAACGCGTCTTGCTTGTCTGTCCTTACATGTACGCACAAATAAATGAGAATACTTTTATCATACCGGACATGCTCTAAAATTGATCTCTGAAAGGCAGCGCCACTGCAGAACACCTTTTTCCTCCTTCAGCTACTACAAACTGTGAAAGGACAGCCAAAAGTATTCACCGGCTGGTGTTTTACAAAAATTACAGAGTTTTTAGGCTCATTGTAGCGCATTTTTCTCATAAGTGCATACCACATACCTACATCAAAGCAGTCTACTGTTTTGTATCTGTAAATCTGTAACAAGTCTGTATACTGAGAAAGTCCAGGCAAAAGTAATCACCGGCTGGTGTTTTATGGAAATATGTTTTCTAAATGTACTGTAGCGCATTTTCTTGCCCTCGTGTGTGCATACCACTTGCCTACGTCTAAGTAGTGCATTTTTTTGTACCTGTTAATCTGTAACAAGCCTGCATTCAGTGAAAGGCCAGGGAAAACTAATCACTGGCTGTTGTTTCACGAAAATACTTTTCCAAGTGTACTGTAGCGCATTTTGTCGCCCTCATACGTGCAAACCACATATCTACATCTAAGTAGTGCACTTTATTGTAACTGTTAATCTGTAACAAGCCTACATACAGTGAAAGGCCAGTGAAAACTAATCACTGGCTGTTGTTTCATGAAAATAAGTTTTCCAAGTGTACTGTAGCGCTTTTTTTTGCCGTCATACGTGCATACGACATACCTACATCTAAGTAGTGCGCCACATTATACCTGTTAATCTGTCAAGGGTCTACATACTGGGAAAGTCCAAGCAAAAGTACTCACCGGCTGGTGTTTAAAAAAAATACAGTTTTTAGGCATATTGTAGCGCATTTTTCTGCCCTCATCAGTGCATACCGCATATGTATATCTAAGTAGTGTACCATTTTGTACCTGTTAATCTGTCAAGGGCCTAGATACTGTGAAAGGACAGCCAATAGTACTCCTGCTGCTATTCTAGACAAATACTGTTTTAGGTGTAGTGAAGCGTATTGTACTCCCCTCAAAAACGCAATAAGTATGTCAGGAAGAGTATTGCCGAGTAAGAGTATTGGATGTGCACAGAGGAGTGGCAAAGGCCTAAATTCATCAGGCGCAGGCAGAGGTTGCAGCAGAGTAGGGGTGTGTGCCAGCCGGAGACGCAACAAGAGGTCTAAGCTCCCAGTGTCAGCTAGCAGTCGTGTCGCGACCAGCAACCCAGCAGCCGTAATTGATCGGTTCACTCAGTCATCCACTTCATCTCAAGTGACATCCGACACCCCCAGTCAACAGTCGGTGGGTTCCTCACACTCAACCTTCAATTGACATGGCCCTCATGATGCTGCTGCCACCTCAAGGCTCTGTCATTGTATCACAATATAGTCTCCTCATGATGATGCTGCTGCCACCTCCAGGCTCTCTCATTCTGCTGCTCTATGGTCTCCTCATGCTAATGCTACCACCTCCACGCTCTGTCATTGTGCCACCATATGGTCTCCTCATGCTGATGCTACCACCTCCAGGCTCTGTCGTTGTGCCGCCATATGGTCTCCTCATGCTGATGCTACCACCTCCAGCCACTGTTATTGTGCTACCATATGGTCTCCTCATGCTGATGCTGCCACCTCTAAGCTCTCTAATTGTGCTGCTCTATGGTCTCCTCATGCTGATGCTTCCACCTCCAGGCTCTATAATTGTGCTGCTCTATGGTCTCCTCATGGTGATGCTGTTACCTCCAGGCTCTATAATTGTGCTGCTCTATGGTCTCCTCATGCTGATACTACCACCTCCAGGCACTCTCATTGTGCTGCCATGGATACTGCAAAACATAATTAAGGTGCTGGTCCCCAGTTTCAGAAATTCCCTGCACTAAGGTCACTTTCAGAACTCCTGATGCCACCTCCAGGCTGTGCCATTCAGACACTATATGGTATTCTCATGCTTCAGCCACCTCCAGGCTGTGCCATTCCGACACTATATGGGCTCCTAATGCTTCCCCCATCTCCAGGCTGTGTCATTCAGCCAATATATTGCTTTCTGATGCTGCTGGAACTGTCTTGGATATTACCTACACATTTTTTATGGTAGCACTAGCAAACACACAAGCTCAATACAGATTTCAACATTGATCTTATAATGTTAGGGGTTGTGAAGCCCTCTTATGTACACATCCTGCTGCTGAATCCAGGCTGTGTGTTTCAGGTACTACTTGGCTTACTGATGCTGCTGGGTCTGTGCTTAAATTTTTTGGATGTTAGCACTAGCTAACATACATGTTCTATACAGATTTCAATGCTCACCTTTTAATCTTAGGGGCGAGCAAGCTCTCTTGAGTACTTCTGCTGCTGCCTTATCCAGGCTGTGTGTTTCAGCAACTATATAGTTTAGTGATGCTGCTGGGCCTGGGCCTAAATATTTTTGATGTTAGCACTAGCTAACACGCATCTTCTATACAGATTTCAACATTAACATAATGTTAGGGGTTGTGAAGCCCTCTTGTAAACTCATGCTGATGCCTGCTCCAGGCTGTGTGTTTCAGAAACTACTTGGCTTAGTGATGCTGCTGGGCTTGGGCCTGTGGCTATCTTTGAGTTACATGTGGCTATCTTTGAGTTACTCTCCCAGCATTATTGCCATGTTGATACCAGACCAGTAATTAAAGGAATATTGCAAAGGACTAGCAGAAACAGGGAACTGTGGATACTGACCACCAGCTGTTGGAAATGACTGACTATCCCAGGTGGTAGATTTACCATTTTGAAGTTCCTCAGTTCCAGTAGGCTTTAAGTCGTTCATTGTTTGTTGTGGTTCTTCAGTTGCAGTATTAAGTTGTATCATGTTTTCCTGTTCCTCCGATGAGCTAATGTCACTGGAACACACAATACTCATATTGTCATCTAATGAAGGATCCTTTTCTTCAGAGAACATATCTATAATTTTATTATTTTAAATGTAATTTGGTATTCTGAGAATTTTTGTCAGGCCCTGGGGTCTCCTCATACTTCAGCCAACTCCAGGCTGTGCCATTCAGACACTATATGGTCTCCTCCTACTGATGCACTCCAGGCTCTGTTATTGTGCTGACATGTGAAATGGGACTCCTTGTTAGATCAGGTCCTTTGTACCCACATGCCCGAGCCCAGGCTACTAAAACTTGGGAGTTAAAAGTTTTATTTCACAATCCTCAATTTCAATATCTTAGATTTCTGTTTAAAATTATTGTATTTCGATGATCTCCTGAAGCTTCAGAGACCTTCAGGCTGTACCATTCAGACACTACATGGGCTCCTTATGCTTTCCCCACCTCCAGGCTGTGTCTTTCAGCCAATATATTGTTTTCTGATGCTACTCGGACTGGCATATTAACTCCAAATTTGTTCTGGTAGCACTAGCTAACATAAATGCTTAAATGAGATTTCAAGCTTGATCTTTCAATGTAGGGGATTATGAAACCCTCTTGGGTTATGCTGTTGCCTGCTCCTGACTGTTCCTGTGTCTTTCCGGAATTACTTGGCCTACTGATGCTTCTGGGCTTGGGCCTTACATTTTTGGATTTTTAGCACGAGCTAAATACATGCTTAATAGAAATTTCAACATTGATCTTTCAGTGTAAGGGGTTATGAAACCTTCTGGTGAACTGCTGTTGCCTGCTCCTGACTGCATTTCAGGAACTACTTGGCTTATTGATGCTTCTGGGCTTGGGCCTTACATTTTTGGATGTTTAGCAAGAGCTAAATACATGCTTAATAGAGATTTCAACATTGATCTTTCAATGTTTGAGGTTATGAAACCCTCTGGTTTACTGCTGATGCCTGCTCCTGACTGTGTCTTTCAGGAACTACTTAGCTTACTGTTGCTTCTTGGCTTGGGCCTTACATTCATTTTTGGATGTTTATCACATGCTAAATACATGCTTAATAGAAATTTCAATATTGATTTTTCAATGTAAGGGGTTATGAAACCCTCTGGTGTACTGATGATGCCTGCTCATGTCTATGTCTTTCAGTGACTAATTGGCTTATTGATGCTTCTGGGCTTCTGCCTTAAATTTTTGGATGTTTAGCATGAGCTAAATACATGCTTAATAGCAGGGACGTGCACAGACATTTTGAAGGGCAGGGGCTCAAGTAAAAAAAAAAGGGCACTTTTCATAATTTAAAAAACATCTGCCATATTTAATGGGCAGATGTGCTGCGGCCCAGGGATACAGTGGACTCCAGCCAGGCCTCCTCTACATTCCTATCCCCCATAAAAGTTGGTGTTTTTGTAAAATCGAGTCAAGAACAGTTTCTATGAAGGTCGGCCATGTGTATATACACTTTGGCTGTGCTGCCAGTCTTATTTACAGAAAACATGTGACAGCTGCACTATTATATACTGTATTATAGATGAGATTTATACAAAAGCTGTGCAGAGAAAGAGCGGTGCAGTTGTCCAACAGATCGTTTTGCAGATGGCTTTTCCTCTGCAAAGGTTTTAATAAATCTCCCCCTATATGCCCCCACCTGAGCTCTATATGACAGAACCCATCACCCAGCACCCATCACCAATCACCCATCACCCAGCACCCATCACCCAGGACCCATCACCAATCACCCAGCACCTATCACCAGTCAACCATCACCTGTCACCCAGCACCAATCACCCAGCACCAATCACCCATCACCCAGTACCCATCACCCAGCACCCATCCCTAATCACCCAGCACCCATCCCCAATCACCCATCACCCATCCCCAATCACCCAGCACCCATCACCCACCTTATGCAGGAATCTCCACACAGCCCTGGTTCTTACACTGAAGAGATGGACACCACACTAATATATGCTTACATGCTGCAATATACAAGTTGGCAAAAAAAAGAATTATAATATACAAAGACGGCCGGGCATAGCACAGCATACAGGATGGAGGCAGGGAAGCTCCCCCTCCATTGATCACAAGACTGACTTTGCATACTAGCAATGTGGGGCAATACCTAGAAAATGGAAAGACCAATTTTTGTATACATGCACTGTAACCTAGTGTATTGGGTTTAGTGCGAGTAAACAGCCTTTCAGTTTCCCTTCAATTATATACCGTACCCCGCCCCTTAATTCCCTATATACTGTGCCACCATTCATCTATTAATTCCCTATATACTGTGCCACCATTCATCTATTAATTTCCTATATACGGTGCCACCATTAATGAACTATATACTGTGCCACCATTAATGAACTACATACTGTGCCACCATTAATGAACTATATACTGTGCCACCATTAATGAACTATATACTGTGCCACCATTAATGAACTATATACTGTGCCACCATTAATGAACTACATACTGTGCCACCATTAATGAACTATATACTGTGCCACCATTAATGAACTATATACTGTGCCACCATTAACCTGTTCAGGACCCAGGGCGTAATTTTACGCCCCATTGCCCTGGCACTTAAGGACCCAGGGCGTAAACTTACGCCCTGGCGGTTTCCGGTCCCTGCCGCGCGCTGGGCAGAGATCGGAAGCGGATACCTGCTGAAATGCTTCAGCAGGCATCCAGGGCAAACGCTGAGGGGGGCCATGTAGGCCCCCCATGTCGGCGATCGCCCTTGCGATCTGCGGCGATACCGGGCTGATCGGGTCTCTGGGACCCGACCGTCCGGTAATTTTGCATGATCCCGGCTGTCACAGACAGCCAGGACCATGCTAACGTATAGGAGCGAGGTGGCAAGCCTGCCACCTCCTCCGATCCCCTGCGATCCGTTGGTTAGTTAAC